>NW_006921630.1:6758259-6804616 GCF_000298275.1 Orycteropus afer afer
TAGTATGTTATGCCAATTGAGCTTGATGTCCCCTGCGACTATGGTCCCAAGCCCGCAGGTTCAACTTCTCGGTTGCTCTGGGTAGCTGGCTGTGACCAAGCCGTGACCACAACCTTGCCCCTTGTCAGCTCTACTATACACCTGGGAATTCAGGCCAGGTGATTTGGAATGACTGCCCACCGCCCTGTGTGTAGATGGCTCCAGGTAGCCATCAGGAGCTTCCTCACAAGATGCTGTCCCTGTGTGCTTTGCTGCTGAGCTTTGTGTCAGCAACTGCAACCCTCACCAGGTTTCCTGGCCCCGGCAGGAGGGGCCAGCCTGTGGGGATATGGCTATGGGGCTGCCTCGAGCTGTTGCCCCAAGAAGGGATGGTTTCAGTTCTGAGGTTGGTTGTCTGAATGGCCAGGGGTGGGGTGGGTGGTAAAGGAGACAGAAGGCTCAAAGGATCCCTGCTGCTGGCTGGTGTGCTTGCCTGGGTTAGAACAATGCCCACATCCTCCCCACCACATCATCCAGGCCCCACTTTGCTTTGGGACCCCATTTCCACAGCTGACCAGCAGCCCTCAGACAGAGAGACCCTCAGACAAAGAGACCCTCTGACTCTCAGGCTGATTTGCAATTATTTAGTTTCAACCCAGATTTCCCCATGCCAGGAAAGTCCCTGAAATGAAGGTTCCATAGAGCAAGAGGCCATCTGGGATCAGATTCTTCCTGAGCCACTTGTTATCCCTAATAACTAACAAAAAAAAAACCCAAGCGAAATCCACTGCTGTGAGTCAATTCCAACTCATAGCGACCCTATAGGGCAGAGTGGAACTGTCCCATAGGGTTTCCAAGGCTGTAAGTCTTTATGGAAGCAGCCTGCCACATTTTTCTTGCGGAGTGGCTGGGGTGTGTTCAAACAACTAACCTTTTGGTTTGCAGCTGAGCACTTAATAACTGTGCCACCAGGGTGCCTTCCTGATAAATACATACCTGTTATTGACACACTTGCATACACACACACACACACACACAGGGATGGTCTAGCAAAATGTGCTTAGGACACCACAGGGGGAAGGTGTTTTTGACGTGTGACTTTCCATAATTTCTGAATAGTTTATAGTCAAATTCCCTCTTTAAGCAAATTAAACCTTTTAAGGTAATGATCAGATGATCCAGATAGTAGCTGTGTGTGTGGACGTTTGTAAGACTCAAACCCACTGGCGGGATCAGGTCCACAGTCATTTGCAAAGGGCTGTAATCAAGACAGAAGCAATTACTTAGTCAAGCAGCACCCCTGGGAGTGGAGGCCGTACATCAAGCGGTGATGAGCTCTCAGAAGATCTGTCTGCTGCCCGGAGCACTCCTGCTCAGCTGCTGCCCAGGCCGCCTTCCCAGAGCCAGGCCTCAGGCAAGGCCTCTTGCTCTATGGAACCTTCATTTCAGGGACTTTCCTGGCATGGGGAAATCTGGGTTGAAACTAAATAATTGCAAATCAGCCTGAGAGTCACTCTCTGTCTGAGGGCTGCTGGTCAGCTGTGGAAATGGGGTCCCAAAGCAAAGTGGGGCCTGGATGATGTGGTGGGGAGGATGTGGGCATTGTTCTAACCCAGGCAAGCACACCAGCCAGCAGCAGAGATCCTTTGAGCCTTCTGTCTCCTTTACCACCCACCCCACCCTGGCCATTCAGACACCAAGGCATGGGGATCCCACCTCCAAAATGCCCTCTCAGTCCAGTCGCACTGCTGCCGCTGTCTGCTGTCAGGCCCTTATCACCATGCCTTTGTACCACTGCAAACTTTTCCTCCTCAATCAGTTTCTACTTCCTGTCAGCCCCATCCCTGGTCAGTGGCTCCCATTGCCTCTTGAAACTTCTGAGCCCAGTGTCCAAGGGCCGAGGATTTGACTCAACCTCATCTCCTACTGATTCTCTGTAGTCAGAGTTAGTCTCTGGTTGTCATTCTGGTTCCCAGGGATCTTTATGTGTCCCTGGAAGCCTCACTTGGTGAGAGAAACCACTAGACTAGAGTTGGGTTCTGTGGCCAGTGCTATGAGAGAGTAGAGCAGTTTAGCTGGAGGTGTGATGTGAGGGGGGACTGGATGGGGCTTGGTCACAAGTGCCTGCCACACTACCCTTAGGAATGAGGCCTTGGAGCTTAAGGGACTCTGAGAATCAATCTGCAGATGCCCTAGCAGGGCTGACAGTGTACACAGAAGTTCTCACAATGTGGTCCATGCAATAGCAGTGCAGGACCACCTGTTGGGGGCCTTGTTAAAAGTGTGTGTTCTGAGTCCAGAGTCAAGAATCAGAGATGGGTTTTCTGTTTTAAACAAACATTCCAGGTGAGTCTTCCGCACAGGGACATTTGGTATCAGCTGAGCTAACACCCTGGCAGAGAGGAATTAACTGGGAATAAGGAGGGCACATGCGGTCACTATGAGTCTCAGTTGACTTGATGGCAGTGGGTTTGTTTTTTGGTTTAAGGAGACAGATTCAGCACTCATTTGTCGGTGGAGGTGTGCATGTTGCTGTAATCCTGAACAGGTTTCATCAGAGCCTCCAGACTAAGTTAGACTAGGAAGAAAGGCCTGGCAATCTGCTTCTGAAATCATCCATTGGAAACTCTGGATTGCAATGGTCTAGTCTATGACCAATCAGTGGGATGGCACAGGACCAAGCAGCATTGCATTCTGGACTTTATGGGTTTGCCAGAAGTAGGGACTGACTCCACTGCAACGATGACATAGGTCGGATTAGGTGCCTGGGGCAAGTAAGTGGGGAGAAAGGAGAATGACCTTGGGCCAGTCAACTGACTGCTGCAAGCCTGTCACCATCTGTGGAAAGGGAATAATCATATCTCCCAAGGAGGGCTGCTGTACTGTATCCATGAGATAGCACACATGAACTTGCCTGGTGCATCCTATATGCTTGATGCATAGTTACAAAAATACAGGAGTATGTGGTGGACAGGGGCCAGACTCTTGCAGCTGAGGGTGGCTCCCACATACCCCTTGTCTCTTGGGAAGCAAATCTGCCCCTAGCAGCAGAGGAGGAAAGCATAGCCAAGGGAAGAGGAGAGTCGGACACTGGTCCCTTTTCTGCCACTGACTGAGCTGTATGATCTTGAGCAAGTCACTACACCTCTCTGGGCCCATTTCTACCTCTGTTAAGTGGGCCATGATTCTCAGTGGTTTGGCAGTTATGTGATGATGTAATCATCCCCTATGAGATGATCTAATGTGATCAGTCACTCAATTGCAAGGGGATTAGGGTGGGATGTAACACCCTTACTCAGGCTACAGCCCTGATCCAATGTAAGGAGAGTTTTCCTGAGGTGTGCCCTGCATCACCTTTTATCTTACAAGAGATAAAAGGAGAGAGAAGTGAGCAGAGAAGGAGGGGCCTGACTACCACCAAGAAAGAAGAGCCAGGAGTAAAGCAGTCCTGTGGACCCAGGATCCCTGTGCTGAGAACCTCCTAAACCCAGTGGAAGGATGCCTAGACATATAGAGATCTCCAAGGGACACTGGGCTCACAGATGTTGAAAGGAGACAAGACTTCCCCCAGAGCCGACTGAGAGAGAAAGGCTGCCCCTAGAGCTGGCACCCTGAATTTGGACTTTTAGCCTCCTAAACTATGAGAAAATAAATTTGTTTGTTAAAGCCATCCACTTACAGTATTTCTGTTATAGCCACACTAGATAACTAGGACATTGTTTAAAAATAAAAACAGTATATGTTATTGTGTTGTTGTTAGGTGCCATTGAGTCAATTCTGACTTGTAGTGACCCATGTGACAGAGTGGAATTGCCCCATAGGCTTTTCTTGGCTGTAATCTTTAGGAGAGAAAATCACCAGGTCTTTCTCCCATAGAACCACTGGGAGGGTTTGAACTGTCAACCTTTCAGTTAGCAGTGCTACTAGGGCTCCTTAAACATTATATAGAACCCCCCCCCCAATTAAAAGCAGAGCATGATGGGGTAGTTTGAATGAAACTGGGAGGTTTATGTGTGAGCATGTGCTATGTGGGGAGCTGTGTCCCCAGGCCCCCAGCTATGTGTGGAGAAGTCTGACCGTTCACAAAACTTGATGTGTCCATGACATGGCTGTGGCCTTAGAATAGGCGGTGATATATGTTGGAAATATTGGTACATACAGTAACAGTAAATATCAGCAACTTACCTGTCAAATATGGTGATAGATAAAAGAAATACATGTAGGGAAGTGTCAGCTGGGAAAAAAATATACAGCCTGCACTAAATCACCACCAAGCAATTAAAGCATAAAATCAAGTTATGCAGTATTTTGTTTTCTTGGGATGGAGCACTGTGCTGTAGCAGCTCACACACATAGGGAGGCTGACAGGGGGCTTGGGCTGGCCCCCAGAAACTGTTTCCCAATGGAAGGAATACATCTATTGGGAATCTGCCACTGACTGAGTGAGAGGCATCATTGAGGAAGAGCACCAGGTTCAGATCCCAGCTCTGTTGCTAAGGGCTGTGAGGATCTAGGGAGGTTACCTAACCTCTCTGAACTTCAGTTTCCTCATCTATAGAATGGTGGAGCATGTATTCATACATACTATAAGAGTAAGTCATTTCTTTATTTATTTAATAAGTATTCATTGAACATATATCATGGGTCAGACACTGGATTGAGCAAAACAGATAAAGTCCCAGCCATCATAGAGCTTGCCTTCTAGAGAGGGAGGAAGACAATAAAGACAAACAAACAAACAAAAAACCCAAACCAAAAAACACGAGTTGCCATACAGTTGATTGTGACTCAGGGCGACCCCATGCGTGTCAGAATAGAATTGTGCTCCATAGGTTTTCTGATGGTTGTTTTTTCAGAAATAGATGGCCAAGCCTTTGTTCTAGGATGGTTCTGGGTGGACTTGAACCTCCAACCTTTCTGTTAGCAGCTAAGCCCATTAACCATTCGTGCCATGCAGGGATTCCACAAATAAATACAGTACATTTATTGGAGACGAGTGCTGTCATGAGACAAAAGGAAAGGAAGTGTTGGGGGTGGAGGTGGTCACAGAAGGCCTGTCTGAGAAGGCAGCATTTCAGCAGAGACCTGTAGCACACATGGGATGGGTCTTGCAGGTATCTGAAGAGTGTTTCAAGTGGAGGAACCAGTAGGAGGCCAGTGTGGCTGAGGTGAATGAGCAAGGGGGAGAGGGGTAGGAGATGAGGTTAAAAAGGTAGTGGGGTCCAAATGGTGCAGGGTCTTGTAGTTCATTAAAGTGACTTTGGCTTTCACTGTGAGTGAGATGGGAGCCTTGAAAGGTTCTGAGCAGGGTTAGAAGAGGACCTGATTTTGGTTGTAACAGGATCAATTTGGCAATGATGTAGATGATAGACTGTGAGGAGTCAGGGCTGAAGCCAGAAAACCTGCTAGGTAGCTGTTGTAAATTATGGTCGTTTGAACGAGGGTGGCTGTGGTGGAGAAAGTGAGAAGTGACTGATTCTGGATATGAGTTTGTGTTGAGCCAACAAGATTTGCTGATAGATCAGATGCGGACTTAGAGAGAGAGAGAGAGAGAGAGAGAGAGAAGTCAAGCATACACCAAGGTTTTTGGCCTGAACAATTAGAAAAATGAAATGGCAATCCTCTGAGAAGGGAAGACTGCAGGAGGAGTAGATTCAAGGTCAGGAATGTGGTTTTGGTCAGAAGCACATGGAGGTGCTGAGGAGACAGTGGTTGTAGTGGACAGTGAGAAGGAGAGAGTCTGGAGGGCAGGGGACAGGTCTGGGCTGGAGATAGAAAGGTCTGGGTGGTGTGGGTAGCCAGAGAAGAGGTCCTGGCCATGGAGGAGAGCTGCCAATGAGGGGAGCAGAGCCAGGGAGCTGGTCTTGAGGCCAAGTGAGCAAAGTGTTCTCAGGAGGAGGGAGAGTGGTGGTCAGGGAAGAGGAGAAATGACTACTGGATTTAGCAATGTTTAGCAAAATTTTGCTTGCTTGGTGGGGCAGCACTCTGATTGGAGTGGATTCCAAAGAAGACCAGAATCTACTACTGCAGGGGTACCAGAGACCCTGAACATAGATCTTTCTTCTGAGGAGTTTGCTATAAAGGGAGCAGAGAAATAGGGAGGGAGATGTGTGGTCAAGAGAGGATTTTTTTTTTTTTTTTACATGAGAGAAATAACAGCATGTTTGTCTGCTGATGGGAATGATCTAGTAGTGAGGGAAAATTAATGATGTAGGAGACAAAGGGGACAGTTGCTGGAGGAATGTTTTTGATTGGGAGAGAAGGGATGAGTGCTGGGCCCAGGTGGAGGGTTGGCCTTGAACAGGAGTATGGACAGTTCATCTATAGCAGGGGGGTACATGGGGTATTGGAGGTGATGGAAGGTCTTTCCTGAGAGTTTCTCTGTTCTCTGAAATTAGGAAGCAGGCCACCAGCTGAGAGTGACGTTGGGAGGCTGTAGGGAGCAAAGGTGTCTAAGAGAATAGGAGAGTTAATGGGTGAGGGAAGTAGATTATGATTTCTTGGGCCCCTTTGAGGTGCAGATCACAAATTTAAAGTGAGTCCGGTCCGTATGGTGGTATGTTCCTCCCTGGTCCTCTTCAGGTGCCCAGTGCTGGGGTGAAGAAGGCAGAGGGCTGCTAGGTCTTCAGGAGGTTGTCTAGTAAGGTGGACTGTGGAGATGTTGCTGGGTGAGAATGGAAGCAAGGTTGCAATGGGAATGGGCGATGGTGAGATGGATAGTCAATGAATCTTCAATTCTAGCACGGTTGCAGAATTGTTGGCGTCAGAGTGCTGGAGAGAGTGAGGTGGAAGGATAGGTGGTTGTCTCTTGATGGAATGTTAGAAAGTGATTCTAGGAAGTATTGCAGTTTTCGGTACCAACAAGGCCAAGGGTAGACCGTGGGAGTGAGTGGCCGAAGAATGGTGTAGGCAATAACCTTTGGGGGAAGAAGCCAAAGACTTGAGTAGGCAGGGGTGGGAAGGATTGTCTGTGTGGATGTTGCAGTCATGAAGAATTATGACACGGAGGGTAGTGAATGATGGTGAGCCTGAAGCTAAACTCCCCAAGAATGGGGAGTTTGGGGGTGGTCTCAAGGTGGGGTTGTGGGGACTGCACTCTGAGGGCCTGGTGGTGAGGAGTAAATGGGATTATGCATACAGAGTTCCAATGAGTTTAGGGCACACAGTAGGTGCTTGGTAGATGGTAGCTGTTTTCATGGTAGTGTTACAGTGACCAAAATATAGCACCTGGGCCTGATCACAGGACAGATGTCAAATCAGGAATGGGCCAGAACAACTGTTGTGCACCTGGTTCCTGAAGGTGGGTGCCTGCAGGACCCTCATGTGGGTCTGTCTTTACCCTCTTTCTACTGGATCCAGACACCTTCACATTTGTCCCTGCACTGTCCAGTGGTCCAAGCAGGCCAGGCAAGAGAAGTAGGGGTGGACAGACGGGTGCTCAGGATGACTACTGGAGCAGAGCGTGAGACCAAAGACACAGGCTCACACCTGCCCCTGACGGAAGGGTTGGAAAGTGGTCAGCAGTGGCTCTGGGGGTGAGGACTCCCAGAGCAGCCCCTGATCTGCAGGCTGGGAGCCTCATGCCTACTGGCTCAGAGTCAGAGGCCTCATCATTTTCAAAACTGTGGATACTGAGGAGTCAGGGTCCCTCTACCAAGCTCCATGTCCAGGGTAGGTGCCCCAAGGCAGGCTTCTGAGTGGGTGTTGGCTGACTTTGGCAGCCCTGTGTGCCAACTGTGTTGTCAGAAGCCCTGAGTTCAAACCCTGGTCCCCACTCATTGCCTGTGTGAGCTGAAGCCCCTCACCTCTCCGAGTTTGTTTCTCACCTGTTAAAAGGTATGGTATCTACCTTTCAGGTTAAGCACTCAGGAACACTCTGTGTGAGGAACTGGATGAGACAGCTCTGGGGATGGGAAGTTGCTTGTTCTAGTGAGTGAGCCATGGCCTGCTCTCAGTCTGGTCCAGTTCCCTTCTTAGGAGCTGCAGTTGTCATGTTGAGTGGCAAGTGCTTCAGGCACAAGTTTTAAGGAGCAGTTCATTCATTTGTTTATTTGTTCATTCATTCACTCATTCATTTATTTGTTCATTCATTTATTCATTCATTCATTTGATCAGTCGGTTAGTCAGTCACGTATTCAGTGTGTCTTTGTTGCCTGCTGTGAGCTGGGCAAGATAAGAGAGAATTGTCAATGGTGCTGGTCAGAGCAGGAAGATGAGCCATCAGCTCTCAGTCCTTCCTTGCATTTTCTTTGTCATTTTGGGTCAGTTCCAGCTGCTTTCCCTGGGGAGACCCTGGAGGGCTGGCCAGGTAGCGCAGATCTGATGGCTTGTCTTTCTGGAGAGTCAGACCAGGGCCCTGCACACAGTAGGTGCTCAGTGATGGATATCAAGGGGAGTGGTGGTAATTGCCTAGAAAATCCCTTGGCTGGTGTAAACCCTTCGTCCTACTCTCAGCTTCCTTTAAATTTTTGTCAGGTCAGGTAGAGTCCTGGTTTTCTGTGTAGCAGCCCAATCCATAATTTCACCTTGTTTTGGATGAGGGAATTTTCACCATGGTCGTTTGTCTCATGATTGCCTGTCACAGGACAAGCCATGCAGCTTTCTCATCTGTGACTCTGGATGGCTGAAGATCTGGAAACTTGAGACAGTGTCTTCATCATATACATACCCCCAGAGGATGAAGTGTTACTGGGGGTCCACTGGCTCTGACTGAGGTGGGGTGGAGTGGGTGCCCTGGAGGGCTGAGCCATGCTAGGGGGAGCCCTGTGGATGGAGAGAGCAGACCAGCCCCTTTGGTAAGGGTCCCTGTTGGCTGTGTTCCAGGCCAGAAAGGTAATGAGGAGCAACTTCCACTTACCATCGGTATAAATCCCACAATCAGGAAAATTGCTTCAATTGCTAAAAAACGCTGGTGGGAAAGTCCATTTATTTTTCATTTTTCTTGTGCACTTGCCACCCTCACGCATGAATCACTGTCGGGATGTAGATTAAATTTATACCCCCGTTATCTTTCATGTCTCTGGTGCTCTGGTGTCAACTGGGTTCTGGTTACTGAAAGCCACTGTCTGCTTTTCAGTGGTGAGTGAGATGTGGCCCCTCTGTGGGAGAGGCTGCTGAAGCATCCTTGCTCTGTTCTGGAGTCCCCCCTGAGCCCTCATCCTCCATCTATCCCTAATGTTGGCCACCAAAGTGGGACTTACTTTTGGGGAACATAAGGAGCTCTCAGGGGTTGTTTCTGCTCCAGCATCTGTACCGCATGACAGCAAAGGATTTGGACAAAGTCTCTTGATTTTTGGTGGTTTATTTGGGAAGGTTTGCAGTGTATGTTTCATTTTTAACATCTGCTTTGTGAATTGGCCTAAATTTGATATAAAAAGTACAGGTGTTTTGAAAACACACTCTAAAAACAAATACACAGGCTTCTTTTCTCTTTGTTCCCCAAACACACACACACACACACACACACACAAGCTGGTTGCCTGCCTGCCTTTCCTCTTCAATGCAGGTGATGTGATTGGACAGCAATTGCAAAGAATGCTGGTTCATACCTGTATGGAACCTTCCAGAGCTAACTGTATACTTGCTCCTCATCCAGGCTCAGCCTTCTCTAAAAGCACAGTCTTTATTCACTGACTTGGTTATTCAAAAAATATTTTTTTAACTCTACTTTTGTGGGTCCTGGGCCCCTCTGAAAATTTGCTGAAAGCCAAGACTTCCCCCCCACACACCCCATGCACCATTTTGGACATTTCTGGAGGTTGGGGTGGATTACAGATCTCTCCAGCCCATCCTGGGCTTCAGGCTGAGAACCCCTGCTCTACAGAAACCTGTCTCAAATACTCTCCCCTAAAACTAGGAGACATTCTAGGGACTCAGAAGTCTGGGGTCCTCCTAAGCCAAATATCTCAGCCCTTCATACCCCAACACCCTTCTTGTAGCTCATCCCGGAAGAGCAGTCCCCTGGAACTAGCTCCTAGTTGTTTTGGGGTTGCCCACCTATGCTTATAGAGATCTCCCACACCCCCACTTCTCTGTGAAATGTGACAAGGGGTTGCTTTGGAAGCTTCAGCTGGCCACGCCTGCTCCAGGCCCCTGCAGCCCCCTCAGCAGGTATCATTACAGCATAAGAGACCCATCATTCTGCATTAATCTGGGATTCATCATGATAGCCATGACCATAATTAATTTATTTGGTATTAATGTGGATGAAATATGTACTGTCCTTTCAGGGGAAATCAGGCTGCCTATAAGCATTAGTTAAAAGGACCATTAAAATCAAACCTTCCCCAGATCCATTAGGCGAAGTCTTTCATCCTGAAGAAGATAAAGTTCTGCTGTGTGAAATGTCATGAATAATTAGGTTGATTGCTGTTTTAAACTCTGCCCCTGCTTTCCCAACCCCTCCCGCTGCCTCCCGAAGCAGGGAAGGTTCACCTGCAGCCAAGAAGCAGTCCCTGCCCTGCCCTGGCCCACACTGGCCCAGTAATTTCCTTGCAGCTGTCTGCAGCCATGGGTGTGCTCTGCTGATCTCTTGGGCCAGAATGGGGAGAGGAAGTGTCATGACCCCACTGGACTATATTTTATATGAGTCTGTGTTTCCTTCCTTTCCAACTCCAACCTCAGCAAAGGGTGGCAGTGGGCGGCTTCCTCTTCCCTCAGTGTGGCCCAGGGAGAGGTCTAAAGTGGCATTTGAGGTCTTCAGGTGCCCTGTCTCAGAATGTCACAGGGGCTTGAAAATGCAGATTCGTGGGCACAGCCCCCACATCTGAGAGGCTGTGTTTAGGAAGGGGATGGGGACTGGCACAGAGGGATTTTGTGTGGACCAGGTAGAAGGGAGGAGAGGTTTGGGGTGAGGCCAGGAGAGAGGAGAGGAATGGGGTGAGTGAGCCCTGCATGCTGACAAAGTGCATTTTCTTTGGGGCTTCAGGGTAGACTCTGCAAGCTACATTCTTGGTGGGGAGCTGAGAGAGGTGTATTGCTGGATGCTTTATACACACCAGCCTGTGGGTACATACAGTGGCCCCGTGAGGCTGGTCCTCTTGGTCTCACCATGAAGGCAGAGGATGAGCTAGCTGTTTGTGGAGTGACTTAGAAACTCCTTCTGCCTGGGGTAACTTATGGGCTATTATTTGGGCATTTTGGAGTCCTGGGACAGCTTTGGAAGAAGCCTTGGAGACTCAAGTTCTGATCCAACCCCTTCATTTTGTGGTTAAAGGGTCCAGGACACAAAGCGATGAAGCTAGTTGGAGGTGGAGGAGGACCACGGGAGGCTCTGAGAGGCTGGGGCTTGATGTTACCAAGTGGAGGGTGGGAGATGGGTTAAGGGAGCTGGGGAAACCAGGCACGCCTCTGTGTCCTCAACCTTCTCTGCTGTCCTGACAGGCGCTTTGGCACAAAATGCACAGCCTGCCAGCAGGGCATCCCCCCGACCCAGGTGGTCCGCAAAGCCCAGGACTTTGTCTACCACCTGCACTGCTTCGCCTGCATCATCTGTAACCGGCAGCTGGCCACGGGGGACGAGTTCTACCTCATGGAGGATGGGAGGCTGGTGTGCAAGGAGGACTACGAGACAGCCAAGCAGAATGGTAACTGGTGCTGCCCTGTGTGCACCCCACCCACCCACCTTGGTTCCAGCTCTGCCCTCGGTCTGCAGTGCCCTGGGTCTGCGCTGCCCTGAGTCGACTCGATGGAAGTGGTTTTTTCGTTGTTGTTTGCTTTTCCTAAGAATTTTACCAACTCAAGCTGTGGAAAGTAGCTCTGGGCCTGATGAAAGAAATTGAAGCAGAAGCAATTTCATGTATATCCTTCTAGATCTTTCCTGGGCCCACATGCATACATATATCCCATTGCTATGGAGTCAAATCTGACTCATAGCCTACAGGACAGAGTAGCACTGCCCCATAGGGCTTCCAAGACTGCAAATCTTTACGGAAGCAGACTGCTTCATCTTTCTCTCACAGGGTAGCTGGTGGATTCGAACCACTGACCTTTCAGTTAGCAGCTGAGCACTTTAACCACTCCACCACCAGAACTCCTTATATGTTATATAGACTTGATTAATACAAATTAGCTTTTCACTTAATAAATGCAGTTGAAAAATAAGGAGTTTGTGGCAGTGAGGAGGCAGAAGTGGTGAGCTAGCTGGAGTCCTGAGCTTGGCTTTGGCAGGAAGGGTGCCCCTTCGCTTCCTCCCTGAGGACCTCTTCTCCCACCACACGCAGAGCTCTGGCCTTTAGGAATGAACGGAGGCTTTTGGTCTACTTCCTCCAGGGACCCAGAGCCTCCCCACGCCCACCTCCCAAGGATCTTTGCCTTAATGTATAAATCTGCTCTAGTTACTTAAGATTCCCATGATGATGTTGCTTTTGAGTCAGTTATGATGTCACTGAAGATTACAGTGTCTTGTCAGGGATAAACCATCAAAGCAGATGGACTTGGAGATACCAAGACGCCTTTTGCTCTTCACTGGCGATAGTTAGAGTGCATGGCCTCTCTCCTAGCGCTGGTGGTCAGAGCCCTCAGTTAGACCCTGAGTGCTCAGCTGTCCATGGTGCTGAGGGGGTTCAGGGAAGGGGAAGACAAACGTAGGATACTGTCACCTGCCACATTGGGCTGTTTCTTGTGGTCTAAATAGGAGTTTGGTTTTTAAATAGGATTATACCAGTTGCTGTGGAGTTGACAGAGCCAGCTCCTGTGTGTCAGAGTATAACATGTTTGTACAATGGGAGAGAAATGCAAACCAGGAGATGAGGCCCACTTTAGGTTTTAACGTAGCTGAGGTTCCCCCTGCCTCTGGCTGCCGGCGCAGGAGGAGCTCCTTCTTCCTGTGCAGTCAGGGCTATCCTCGTCCAGCATAAGCCAAATGCTGTGGGGCATTTGGCTCTCTCTTTTAAAGTTTTTATTCCTCCTTGAGAGTCCTGGGGTAGTGCAAATGGTTAACATGCTTGGCTACTAACCAAAAGATAGGAGCTCTAGTAGCGTAGTGCCTAAGGCACTTGACTGCTAACCCACCAGCCACTCCTCGGAAGGAAGGTTGGGCAATCTACTTCTGTAGTGAAACTGTCTCGGCAACCCAAGGAGGGGTCACTATGAGTCAGGGCCTACTCGATGGCACATAACGACAACAACCAAAAGATTGGAGGTTCGAGTCCACCCTGAGGCACTTTGAGAGAAAGTCCTGGTGATCTACTGAAAAACCAGCCACTGAAAATCCTATGGAGCCCAATTCTATTCTGACACACAGGGGGTTGCCATCAGTCTGAATCCACCAGAAGGTGACTGGTTAGTACCCTCTTGAGCTAAACAGTGGAACTAACAGCAGCCATTTGCACAGTACTGGGAATGTTTTTGTTAATTTGTTACATCTCCCTGGGTATTTGCATTTTCAATATAATGAGGTTGCATTTTATGCCAGGGATAAGTTCTAGGAGACCCTGCATAATTCAAAACTAATATCTGAAGACTAATTTTCCCATAGGAACGAAAGTAAAGTATGTGTGGGGGGATGTGGGAGCACATAAATCCATAACCGGTGAAATGTATCTTTGCCTTAATGCTACTTTTTATTTTCTCAGCATTATCTCTAATACCTTGTAGAATGCTCTCTCTTAAATTAACAACCCAGTGTATCATGGTCTTGCTTGGCCTCCTTTATAGTGTTTTATCACATTTAACTTCCGTACCAAAGTTATTGATTTTTGGGTACATTTCTCAGCATGAGCACTGCCACTGTACTTAATGAATACTTGGATGACATTGTTATAGGATATAAAAAAAGATTTTAAATTATAATAACAGCAAATGTTAAAATAACAGCATAATAGCCCCCATAATCACAAGAAGAAAGCCCTGTGCATGTAAACAGCAGTGGGAACCAATGTGACACCTACCAGAGACAAAGGCCGGTAGTCTGTCCTAGGGGTGCTGCAAAAACAGTTTCTAACTCACTGGGCCAACCTACTATGAAATTAAGTGATTCTGGATTAATTAAAAATTTTTAGTGGTCCCATTATTTGCAATTTTATGACAAAAATAAGACTATATACATTTTTTTTTAAATTGTGCACTTCATGTTTGCATAATCCAAATTTGTATCAAACATGATCATGCTGTTGTCTCTATAAATACTGGAAGAAAGGATTAATTCCTCTTAACAAAATTTACCAAACCAAAAAACCAAACCCACTGCCATCAAGTTGATTCTGACTCATGGCGACCTCCATTGGGTTTCCAAGGTGGTCAGTCTTTACAGAAGTAGTTGCCCTGTCTTTCTTCCATGGAATGGCTGGTGGGTTTGAACTGCCAACCTTCTGATTAGCAGTCAGATGCCTTAGGCACTGCACTACCAGAGCTCCTAAACCAGATTAAAGGTAGATAGTTTTGGAGGGTTTCTCTGTCCTCTGAATTAGAATCTAAGTGCTGTACTCTCTGTTGAGCCCTCTCTTTGGGTTTGGGGCTCCAGAGAGGAAGCTGGCTGACAGTGGGGTGAAGATGGGACCGAATGCAGAGATGACTCTGGCTTTTTTGGAGAAGAAAATAACCCAAGGAGAAGAGAGGTCTCAGGGCCTCGGGCACTCTCCTGCAGGCGTGAATGTGGTGGGGGTTGGGCCCCTCTTGTCAATCTCTAGAACACACTGCCATGTGCAGGGCAAGCGGCATCAGCCCTCAGCTTTCAGAGGACGCAGCCACTTACCAAGTCACTCCAGTGGCAGTGCCAGACTTGAACACACGTCTTCTGACTCCAAGCAAAACCGAAAGTTGTCAGGAGGGTCAAATGCATTTCTAGATCAACAACATACAAAGTAAGCTTTTAATAAATGTTAGCTGTTACCTTTGTTGTTTCTAAGAGAGGGATTTCTTGAATGGAAAGAAGGAAGAAAAGAAAGGGAGAAAAGTAGATAGCACCCACTACTCTTGAGTCAATTCCAACTCACAGTAACACCCATCAGGTTTCCCAGGCTGCAAATCTTTACGGAAGCAGACTGCCTATCTTCCTCATCTTTCTCCTGTGGAGCAGCTGGTGGGTTCGAACCACCTACCTTTGGGTAGCAGCCCAATGCCTTAGCCACAGCTCCATCAGAGCTCCTTATACGTAGCACAGGGAAAGAACATGTGATTAACCAAGAGACCCAGAGGCCTGTGGTTGACTTTACTTGTTGCTGCCTTCAGCACTGTGCAGAGAGGGGAAGTAGGTCTAAGTGTGGGGGAGAGCTGAACACCTGATGCCACCGGTTCCCGACTCTGAGAGAAGACAAATGGCCTTGACTAACAGGAATTTAGGCTCATCTGCTCAGAAATGATAGAAGACTTTGTGTTGATCTGTCAGTGGATTACCCTGAACAGTCTTTAAACCATTGTTTTAAGAATTTCTCTGTAAAACTATGACCTACAGTAAAAAAAACTCACTTTGTATTTTGACTCAGCACACATATTCATACAGGAAAACAAAACAAGTTTCGAGAGACAGTATGTGCCCTATTCTATTCTATTCTAATTCTATCCTATCCTATCTACCTTATTTCATTTATTCATTTTGGTTCATTAGATTGACCTAGAGAGCCACCAGTGGGTTCTGATGCATAGTGTACAAACGTTGCTAAGCCGTGAATACATGGGTTCAGCCCTGGTTGTGGGCCAAGAGAGGCTGTGACAAAGGTAACGTGGCTGTGGCCTGGACCTGGGGAAATGGAGGCTCTTGATTTGAAGGGGGCTGGGTGGGCTCGCTGGCTCGTTCACCTTCATGCCTGGCTAAGTTCTCCGAGGCTGGTAACTCAGTTAGAGCTTCTGTCTAGAAATGTCTGTCATGATGGAGGGTAACACATGGATTAAGAACTGTATACCTTCAATCTGATGCTTGGTCTCTGAGTGGCTGGACTGGAGGGGAGAGGGTGCACCAAGACGCTGAGCAAAGGAGAGAGATTGAGAAGGTCTTGTGGTGCAGGAGTTAGCTCCGTGAGGGTGGGCACTGCTCCATTCTGACAATCACCATGCCACCCACTGCCCTGCATAGCAAGCAAGAAACCTGAAGAGAGAAAGGGAGGAGGGAGTGTAAGAAACAGTTTTCATTGCAGATGACTCAGAGGCTGGAGCTAAGCGGCCCCGGACCACCATCACAGCGAAGCAGCTGGAGACATTGAAGAATGCTTACAAGAACTCCCCCAAGCCTGCCCGGCACGTGAGGGAGCAGCTCTCCTCGGAGACAGGGCTGGACATGAGGGTCGTGCAGGTGAGGAACCAGCTGGCCCCGCTCCCAGGACTCCTTTTCTATCTGGAGACTGTCACTGCTGATGAGCTGAGCCTGGGGTGGGTGTTCAGAGCTGACTCTCTGCCTTCTGTGTGAGGGTGGCTCAGGGAGCATTAATGGCACCAGCTGGTCAATGGTGTCACTGGTCCTCTGGGGAGGTGGGCTCAGGGCTGTGACCCCAGGGCCTTTGGCACAATTGGAGACAGAGCTCTGCAGCCCTGGCAGAGGGAACAATGGGCACATGACCCTCCTGGTCCTGCTCTCTGCTGAGGCATCAGCACAGTTCCAGATACCTGCCCTGGGAGCCGGGGGGCTCTGGACCCTTGGTGGACAGCCCTACTGTGTTGCTTGTGCTTGTGTGGCAGGTTTGGTTTCAGAACAGAAGGGCCAAGGAGAAACGGCTGAAGAAGGACGCAGGGCGGCATCGCTGGGGGCAGTTCTACAAGAGTGTCAAGAGGAGCCGGGGAGGCAGCAAGCAGGAGAAGGAGAGCTCTGCCGAGGACTGTGGGGTTAGTGACAGTGAGCTGAGCTTCCGAGGTGAGCAGGGCTGGAGGGGCGAGGCGGAGGCCTTAGGACAGTCCCCTGGCAAACAGTAATCCCTGGCACCCAGGAGGGATCTTGTGAGGCCTTGGCAAGTCCATTTTGAAAATAGGATTTTCCCATGAGTTGTAGTTAAGAGTGACGGAAAAGGTTCAAAAGAGAAAGCCACTGCCATGGAGTCGATTCTGACTCATAGTGACCCCTATTGGGTTTCCAAGGCTGTAAATCTTTACAGAAGTAAATCGCCTCATCTTCCTCCTGTGGAGGACCTGGTAGGTTTGAACCACCAGACTTCTGGTTAACAGTCAAATGCCTTATCCACAGTACCACCAGAGCCCCTTGAGGGAAAATGTTAGTGGCCCTTTAAGATGGGATGAGAAGTAGAGAAAGCACTGCTGCTGCGAGGTGGAAGCTGGGTTCCCTGGGACCTGGCCAGGCCCCATCCTGTGGGCCCCATGGCCTCCCCTCCTTTCCTGCTGACTGGGTGCTCTCTCACCAACCCCCACCCCACCCCCACGCAGCTGAGAACAGATAGCCGTATCTCAGCCTTGTGCCCCTAGCCCCTGTCCTGCATCTCTCCCTATACAGGGTTACTGGCCCACCACCCATAGCACCCTAGAGTCACCCCTTCTTCCTGCCCTGGTTGTGGGGAGCACACGCTCAACAGGCCCTTTTCCTGGGAAATCAATACTGTGAGTGCATGTACCATGGGGATCTGGCCTCTTTCTAAAGTCCCTTCCCCCACCACTCACTTCATCCTCTCTCCTGCACACGAGCTTTGCAGCATGCGCTATATTCAAATCTGTGCATCAGCAAAATTGCAAATTACTGCATGTTGTGGATCCTCTAGTTGTTTGCAAGTAGCCATAATGGAGAACACTGAATCCTCACACGTGGAAGGTCTTCTGTGTGGGAGGAAAGAGCAGCTGAGCTGTGAGTCAGAAACCTGGTTTCTGGTTGTGGCTCTGTCAGATCAGTTCATTTCTTTTGATGGTCAGTTTCCTCATCTGTAAATGGGAGTAACTGCCTTCCTGCTCACCTTCCACAGTTGCTCTGGGGATCAATGGAGACAACTGACTCTGGATGTGCTTGGGGAAAGCTAAGAACATTTTTGCACATGAAAATCAAAACTAAACCAAACACACTGCCCTAGAGTCGGATCCAACTCATAGTGACCCCTCCTTGGGTTTCCGAGGAGGTATCTCTATGGAAGTAGATTGCCCAACCTTCCTTCTAAGGAGTGGCTGGGGGGGTTGAACTGCCAGTCTTCTGGTTAGCAGACATATGCCTTAGGTACTACGCTTCCAGAGCTCCTTTTACACATGAGAGGCGTGGTTATCCCCACACACAGAGCCTGGGACGCCCGCAGAAGGCCCTGGTCAGAGGGGTGGCATTGGCAAAAGGCCAAATACCATTTGACAGTGGAGCTTCATCTTCTGCTCCCTTCAAAGGCATGAGCCCCCCCTCTTCTTGTTTCCATTCTCATAGGTGGATGGGGGTAGGCCTCGGAGGCAGGTTGTTGGATTGGATAGGGTGCTGAGGTCTAGTCTGTGAAAGACGTTTACGGAAACTGATGTACAGGGCAAGTAGGAATACAAGCACAGTTTGGGGCACAGGGTGGAAGACGCTGTCTGCCAGGAGTGCAGTCTGAGAGGCCTGTAGCTCAGCTCAGAGGTCTGCTCTGTGGGAACCTGGGGAAAGCTCCATGGCCTCATGCTCACCTCCTAGGCCTTTTGGCAGGATTGGGAAAATCCACTTAATAATTTCATCTGAGCTGCTGAAATCCATGTCTGAGACATGTAGGATTGTTATACCTGTTTTGTAGCTCATTTCTTTTGGGTGCAGGTGGGGCCCCTGGTTGACAAATCATTGGTCTCTCTGGGGGAATTATAGAAACCCTTACTTTTGAGGACTAAAATGGCTCTGGTGGCACAATGTACTTTAAGCACTCGGCTGCTTACTAAAAGGTTGGTGATTGGAACCCACCAGCTGCTCTGGGGGAAAAGACCTGGCTGGTGGGTTTGAACCAGTCAAATGCCTTAGGCACTACACTACCAGAGCTCCTCCTGTAAAGATTACAGCCTAGAAAATTACCCTATGGGGCAGTTCTGCTCTGTCACAAGGGGTTGAAATTGACTAATGGCACACAACAACAAAAAAGCTCAGCTCTGTGGGAGAGACGAATTCGTTCAAGTGGCAGATTCTGTTGACCCACTGCCATTGAATCAATTCTGACTCATAGTGACCCTCACAGGACTTGCAAGGCTGTAAATCTTTATGGGAGCAGACAGCCTCATCTTTCTCCCATGGAGTGGTGGGTGAGTTCGAACTGCTAACCTTTAGGTAACAGCCGAATGCTTTAACCACTGCACCAACAGGGCTCCTTAAGATTCTATTGTTGTTGTTGTTATGTGCCATCAAGTCAGACCTGACTCATGGCGACCCCTCCTTGGGTTTCCGAGGCGGTATCACTATGGAAATAGATTGCCCAACCTTCCCTCTGAGGAGTGGCTGGTGGGTTTGAACCGCCAGCCTTCTGGTTAGCAGTCAAGTGCCTTAGGCACTATGCTACCAGAGCTCCTAAGATTCTATTAGAGTCCCCTTAAAATTTTTTTTTAAGAAAGGTGGTCCATTTGCTATAATCAAGTCAGTATTTTTATCCCCAGAGAAGAACTTAATTTGATACAGAGAGAAATCAAGTCCTTTGATATTGAACTTCTTTTCCAGGTAGACCAGAAGGATTTTGTACACAGGTCTAACAGTGGTTCTCAGCTGCATGTAGTTTATGGGCTGCTGGTTTCCCAACTAGCTAAATCAAATACTCTTCTAAACTTTAAAGCTTTCAGAATAAATGGTGTCAGTACATAGTTTCTAATTATGATGTGGATAACATGTGACTCACAAAACCTCAAGTCAGTCACACTCCCCAGTGTAGCCACTGTATCTCAGGTACTTGCATTACCTGGGACCAAACAGCTTACCACCATTTGTCCAGCCTTTGGGAACCTGAGATGTTAGTGTCTCAGCAGGTGTTTCTTCTGTTTCCCCTTGACATGGGTCAGTCTGTCTGTCAGGCCATCATGTTGGTGTCTAACCCATGCTGGCAGCAAGGCAGCTGATGTCCTTGGGCTTCTCTCCTGGTGATACGTGTTCCGAGGTTGTGAAGATCAGGGGACCACTGGGGGCCTGGTGGCTGACAATAAATCTCCATTCTTTTGTCCACAGAGGATCAGATTCTCTCGGAACTTGGCCACACCAATAGGATTTATGGCAACGTGGGGGACGTTACAGGCGGACAGTTAATGAATGGGAGCTTCTCCATGGACGGGACAGGACAATCCTATCAGGACTTGAGGGATGGGAGCCCCTATGGAATCCCCCAGTCTCCGTCCTCCATATCGTCCCTGCCATCCCACACTCCTTTGCTCAATGGGCTGGATTACACAGTGGACAGTAACTTGGGCATCATTGCGCATGCAGGGCAGGGAGTGAGCCAGACACTGAGAGCCATGGCTGGGGGACCCACCTCTGACATCTCCACAGGAAGCAGTGTAGGCTATCCTGACTTTCCGACCAGCCCAGCTTCTTGGCTCGATGAAATGGATCATCCTCCTTTTTAAACACCTCTCCTCCCCACCCTACCTGTCCTTCTGGCTTGAGAGTATCTGCAAGGATCAAAAGAGACTTGACTTTTAAGGATCAAAAGTGCACCAATGTGAATTTCCATTATTTTCAATGGAAGCCCTCTACTGATCCCTAGAAGGTTCTGAGACCATTCTAGGGTGCTGTTTTCTTGGGGAAGTGGCGGGAGAGCAGCACAAGGATGTCTAGCCTAGAGCTCTAGGGAATGCTGGCTGTCTGCTCACCCCTCCTGCCCCGCTTAGAGGCTTTGGCTGCTCAGTGCTTTGGTGGCACAAGGTGACGGGGACAGGCCACCTTGGCCTCTGGGAACTCTGCTCTGACTGGTGCATTTCACGCGATGCCTCCCTAACCACTGCTCTCACCAGAACAGAGATTCCTAAGGTGGTGGCATAATGTCCCTTGAGTATAATAAAAATGGTTTCAAGATCATCCTACTGAATTCTAAAATCAGTCATTCAAGGTCAGTGAAAACTGATGGCTACAATTTGGTATTAAAAACATGCCCTCCCCCTCTTTTTTTTTTGCTGTGAAAACATGACTCCATCCTTACGCTGAAGAACCAACCAGAGAGTATTTGTCAGTTTTGGTGTTTAAGAAATCCCATACATGTCAAGATGGCAAGAAGCTGTTTTCATTGCAGATGACTCCAAGGCTGGGGCTAAGTAGCCCTGGATGCCATTACAGCGACTGCCCAGTGCATCCTCTCTGTGCACAGTGTGCCTTTTTAAGTTGCTCATATTGTTTATTTCATTAGACAGGCTGTGGGTTACAAAATGATCAAAACTAAAATATGGAGTGAACAGAATGACAATCAGTGAGGACATTTGTAGACATGTTTGGATTCCACACACAGTCTGTTAGCCATATTGGCAGATGCCAGTCTCCCGGGCTCCCCATATTTCTAGGGCAAAATGATATTTGAGAGTCTATTTTGAGGGAGTTGATTTAGATGAGCTTGCAAGGCCACCCTCATCTGCGGTGAGGCCTCCCTCCCCCACTTCCTCTCCAATGAGTTTTCTCTTCTGTGCTAGCTGGCTCAATTGAAGAACAGTCTGTCTTTTCTAGGTATGAAAGATGCTTTTTTGGCCCACCCTTGGTTGGGAGGAATAACTTAGGGAGCAGCCCTAAAGTTTGCCCAAAGGGCTCCAACTGGTCCTTGGGCTGCATCTCTCTGGGCTGCTGGCTGGACTTGTACCATACCCCAGGCTCTGGTCCTGTGCTCAGAAAGGCAGAGCTCTCTAGCCCCTGGCAGCATGGAGACTCTGAGCAGTAACAGCACATCACTAACAACACAAAGCCTGAGGCAAAGGCAAAGCCAACCCCTGCTTTGCGAGCTGCCCCCCTGCCACAGACTGCACCTCTATGGGAAACACCAATGTGAATGGTGCTATCACATCACACATCTATTGGTCAGGAAGGTCTCCACAGGCACACTGGAATTTAGCCAGGTGGAATTTATCCCGGTCTCCTTAGGGAATGGTGGTTTGCTTTTTCCGGCCTCCTATTCTTTGAAAAGGAGCTCTGGTGGCATAGTGCCTAAGGCACTCAACTGCTAACCAGAAGGCTGGTGGTTCAAATCCACTAGCTACTCCTCGGAAGGAAGGTTGGGCAATCTACTTCCATAGTGATACTGCCATCGGAAACCCAAGGAGGGGTCGCTATGAGTCAGGTCTTACTCGATGGCACATAACAACAACAATTTTCTTTTAAAAAGGACCTCTGGTAGCACAGTACCTAAGGTATCTGCTAACCAGAAGGTTGTTGGTTCAAGCCCACCAGCCACTCCATGGAAGCAAGACTGGGTAATCTACTTCCGTAAAGATTTATTTCCTCAGAAACCCATTGGGGGTCGCTACAAGTTGGAATTGACTTGATGGCAATGGGTTTGGTTTTGGGATTCTTTTAAACGAGATCAGCGGGGTATGAAAGGAAGAGAATGCTTTGCCATTTTTCACATGAAATGATGGGGGCAAAGGTCCCAAGGGCCCTCCCTTCTGTGAATGGTTCATCACCTTTTGAGGACTGCAGAGATTTCAGCATGCGGTAGGCAGAATAAAAGAACAGTGTCCCTTTGCCTGCTGTGCCCTTTGTAAGCACCTTTCCAGGATTAAACTAAGTTCAGTTAAGTTTCTCTAAGATAAAATGTCAATAAATTCCTGGGATCAACCTGCAGGCCATCTTTTTTTCTGATCAGCTTTATAGTAGACTCATTTTTTGACGTGTTGCAATTGTAGTCAATTTTGCTTGAGGAGCCTGCAAATGTAGACTTTTTTTCGCGGTTCCATGTTTACAGATGATGGTGTGATAAGCCTATACAATTCTGTGCAATTGGGAACTCCTCAATAATATGAACACTTGGGGGTGGTGAAAGAGAAACACATGCAAGATTACAACCTAGCCATGTGGTGGAAGGGAACAAGCAATGGTCTTTTTGGAGGACACCTGAAATACACCATTCTTAGCAGGTTGCTCACAACACAAGGGAGAAAGGCTGTATTGGGCAATGAACCAGGTGAAAAGCTGTCCCACTCAGGCTCATTATTTGGCCTGGTATCTCATGGGATCCCAGAGGCATGTCATATTTCTGGTGAGCACAGTATGGGGAGAGCAGGCTCTTTAAAGTGGGCAGCTCCTCCCTGTGCAGCACTGCTCTTAAAGACCAATTAACACAGCTTAGGAAGTTGACCAGTTTTCAAAAAAAAATTTTTTTTGGGGGGGGCGGTATATGCGAGCTATTCATGACTTACTCCCAATTCAATGGTAGAAGAATAGGCAGCCTGCCTCATTCAGTGTAGTTGATGTTGGTAGTAGCTTCTTGGTTTGGTGGGGTTGGCTAGCTGGAAAAGCTCTGGACAGCAGGGATCAGAAAGCTAGGAGAGCTTTATCCAAGTTCCCTGGAAAGCAGCAAAGCAAACACTGGTGCCCCATTTAGAAGCACAGCCACAATGCGTCCTAGATTATAAATGTATCTCCTTGCAAGTAGGGTTAGCATATGGAGGGGTCAGTGCCATTAATGACCCTGCATGCCAAGACTGTCCTGTGGCTCTCTGTGGTTTGGAGGTGGGGAAGAGCTTTATCTCTGGAGTGTCTTAAAGGCACTCTTCGATTGCTCAGTAGCCCATTACTGAGGCATAAGGTGCTACATGGCTGTTTCCCCTCTTGCTAACATGACATGGATGAATTTTTTAAAAATAATGAGACCTTCTAGAAGCATTTACGATATTCACACCTGTCTTTGCATCCAAGAGAACAATTAACTAGCAACCATTATTTGCACTGCCTGCTAGATAGACTTTGGAGTAGGAAGTGTCTTGAGTCCAAGAAGAAACCTTAGAAACCCCTAAGTTTCTAGTGATAGCTGATATAAGCAAAAATGGAAACGGGGGCTGTGGAGGAATCTGCATTTCCTGAAAGTTAGTAACACCATGGAGGAAGTACTGACTCTCAGGGCTCAGCTGGTCCAGTGGATAAACCATTGTTGGGAAGCTTGGTGCCTGGCTCTCAAGGACTTGCTGGGAGATCTTGGGCAAGTTCCTTTCTATCTTTGTGCTTTCTCTTTCTTGCCTCATCAGAGTTATGAAAATAGTGTAAAATGAAAAACTACTATCTTAGAAATATTGTTCCTGCAAATTAATACAGTGAAACATCAGGGAAAGAGAGTGAAATTAAGACGTAATTTGGCATTTGGAGATTTTGTCCTTAAAAGCCCCCTCCCTCCAATGTAAAACCTGAAGTCTAATCAGGTAATTGGGGGCCGTTAGTCATAATTAAGTTCACTTTGCAAGGAAGTCGAAGGAATCTGTAGGACAAAAGGACAAAAGGTATTACCATGACTAAAACACAAGCTGGTTGTTTTGAAATAACTGCCTCCTCGCAGGAGCTGGTTTGAGTTTCAGGTCAGCAAAAGCCGTGTGTTGTAGACCATCTACTCTCTGGCACCTCTACTCCACACCCCTTTCCCACATGCCCCGAATGACAACCTAGTTATGACCATGGAAATAATGACCATACCTCCTCAGCCAGCAGGGTCTGGAAGGACTGAGGAGGCTCATTTTTAAACATTGCACTTTAAAAATTGGAAACCATGGGATGAAGAACAATTCAATTAAGCGGAAATGAGTTTTGTTTTATTGCCTGCTGCTGAAGGGCTCTGGGCATGCTGAAAGCTAAATAAAAAGCACATCACTGGCTCTCTCTTTCTTGGATTGGTCAACTGGCCCTTTTTGCAATTGTTGCTCCAACTGCTCTAACACAGTGACGGGAGCCAAAGAGAGCTCAGCAAAGTCATCCCATCCACACTCGGCTTGGTAGGACCACAGTGAAAGCACACAGTTTCATGCTGCTAGCTCTGGTGAGGAGACAGCTGCAAGTTTGGGAGGTGCACCAAGCATTCCTTTGCTTAGGGAAGCAGAGCACAGGTGGACAGAGGAAGGACACCCCCACTCTCATCTGCTGCCCACCGAAAGGCAGGCATCATGTTCTACTTTCCCACTTGAGGACTGTATTCAGCCAAACAAGCAGGTTGAGGGCTGCAGGAGCCCAGATGCAAAGCTGCTCTGAGCTTGCATTCAGACCTCAAAGCCCCTGAACTCCTAAGCTCTGGATTATTGCCCTCACCCTTTGCAGTGTAAATTTTGTACAGTTAAAAAGAAATGAAGTCTCGTTTCCTGGAAGAAACAAAAAAAAAAAAAAGAAAAAAAAGGACCCACTCATCCTTATTTATTGCCATGTGACTTTGGAAAACAGAAGCTGGTGAGTTTGTTTGTATATGCCTTCTGTGTGTTGGCATGAGATGTGTATGGTAAAACTATGTAAAATAAATATGGAATTCTTTAGAAGCAGCTGTGTCTTGTTTTTCATTTGGTTCTCTAGAAGTTTTTTCTTGACATACAGAGAAGAAAAGGCTGAGCTGACACGATCCTTTCATCCCCAGAAGGAAACCAAAAACACAACTCTGACTGCCAGGACTACTGACAACTGGGAAATACCAGAACTACTTGGTATCGGTTGACTGGAGTAAGCTCTCTGCTTTTAGAATGGCAATTTTCTATGGCCTAATCCTCTGCTCCCAGACTGAGGGAATAGGTAGAGAAAACCTGCTGACCACCTAATTTTCAGTTATCATTTGTCCTGCTACATATTTAAGGTCCTTCACGTGTATAAATTTTCTCCCTAGAGAAGATATCTGGATCTGAGTGGGACCTGGGCAGAGGGGTAGAAAGATCCCATCAGAGTCACCAGGGCTCCTGGACAAACTTTTCTAGGAAAATATCCATCCAGGTCTTTTCTCTGTAGGCGGCTTTGTTAGTGTGCAGGACTTGATGCTTAGCTAGAATGGAAAGAGCAAGAGACTCTTTCATTAAAAAGGAAACAACAACAACAACAACAAAAACTCAGCATTTCTTTTGGGCTGGGGTCTCATCTTGGAAAAACTAGAGACTATTTTTCCCATCAGTGATTTATTTGATTTAAGAGAAGATCCAAACAGAGTTGTACTATCCAGTATGGCAGCTACTAGCCATACATGGTTATTTACATTTAAATTAATTAAAATAAAACTAAAAGTATAGTTTCTTTCAAAAAAAAAAAAAAAAAAAAAAAAAAAACAAGAAAACCAAACGCACTGCCATTGAGACAGATCTGACTCAGCCATGCCTCCCTCCTTGGGTTTCCGATGGCGGTATCACTACGGAAGTAGATTGCCCAACCGTCTTTCAGAGGAGTGGCTAGTGGGTTTGAACTGCCAGCCTTCTGGTTAGCAGTCAAATGCCTTAGGCACTATGCTACCAGAGTTCCTTAGTCACATTAATTAAGTTTCAAGTGCTAAATGTAGTTAGTGGCTACCATATTTGGACAGCACAGATACACAGCTTCTCCATCACTGCAGAAAGTGCAGAGTCTGGCTAAGGAGAACAGGCAGAGAAAACTCGTTCATCACACAATGCTTAGCTACTAGTTATCTTGGAGTTATTTGGTGAAGTATTCTGAGACTTCTTAGGCAGCAGCAGTGCCATCTTCTCTGCCATCTTACTTTGTATATGGCATATTTCTTCTTCACTCTCTCTCCTTTTTCCTCTTTATCTGGGCAGAGACAACTTATAGAAAACAAACAAAATAAGTACCACACACAACTTACTTAGGTCTGATGCAAGAGGTTGGGTTCTGGACCTCTGAGTTCGTAGCCACTAGGATGCTGTGATCCCACCTAAGTCCCATACCTATTTTGTGCCCATAATCCACCATTAAATAGGAAGCTTACTATCTCCAGGCAGAATGCCCAGCGAGCTTCTTGAAGGGCTTAAAGGGCCTTTGGTGCAGACTCAAAGCTCTACTATCAAGGAGAGGGATTTATGGTCCTTGGCCAAAATCACTCCTGTGGTAAATATTGTATAAGGCTGAGAAGGGCAAAAGACCTGACTGGGCTATATATCAAGGGTTGAGAAGATGAGAGCATTAAATAGGAGAGGGAGTGTTGGTAGGTGGTATAGAAGGTGCTTACATAAGGACATTTTCCCCTCCTTTGCTAGCCTACTCTCTTGGGTTGTGAGGGAGACTCACAAAGTGACTATGACAGGCTCTGTTACTCCTGAATGAGTTACTCATCTGAGTATTCTTGCGGTACCGATAATGGGGCTGCCTTTAGGTAGGCTAATTTGTCTTCCATTTTCAAAGTCCTCTTCACTAGTCTATTTTGAGTCTCTGCTTTCAATACACTACCAATTGTTCTGAGTATATCAAGCTGACAGTTCATCGGCACAGTTCCACTTCATGCTTTAAATGTGCACAGCTTCTACCACAGTGCTAAACTAGTTAACTTTTGGGAATTATAAAATGTGTTCTCAGCTTACAGAGAGAGGATCTGGTTGTTTTGTTTTTTTTCTGTGTCATCACTAGAGACCAGTTCTTAATTTTCCTTCTGACTTTCCAAAAGGATAATTGCTTAAAGAAGAAAGAAGAAAATAAGATCCAAATTCCAGAGAACAAATGGAGGTTCAGCAGTCAGCGTTTCCACGGCTTTCCTACTCTTTTGTCTCCTTGGTCCCGGGATTCTACTCAGTTAAAATCAGAAAAGAAAAAGAGCAAAGGAGAGAAGTCAGTGTATTGTAATTTTAATCGATCACTAGACTAGAAGTAAAAATATAAGAGACGTGATCCCCAACATGCTGATCCTCTAGAAGGTATTTTCTTAGATTTGGTGTTTGAGCTAAATTTAAAAACATGTCCTGTATAGTCTAAAAACATTGTTTAATTGCTTTGCTACTTTCTTAACCAAACCAAAAAACACCTAAACTCACTGCCATTAAATTGTTACTGACTCATAATGACCCCCATTGGGTTTCCGAGGCTGTCAATCTTTATGGAAATAGATCGCCCAGTCTTCCTTCCATGGAGCAGCTGGTGGGTTTGAACTGCTGATCTTCCAGTTAGCAGTCAAGTCCCTTATCCACTACATCACCGGCTACTTCCTTAGAAGAATGCTATTTCGAGTTTATCATTCAGAATCCCTGCTTTCTTTCGTCATGAAGTCCTAGTGCCAGGCTGTGCAGCGAGCAGTGAAGGAACACACTCACTCTGGATGCTCACTTGGGTCATGGCTGAGCAGGGAGGTAAAGATGGTTTAGCCACTGCTGTTGGAGAAGTAGCATGAGTTGAGAAGGGAAAAAAAAAAAAAAAAATCAGTGTTTATAAAAAGGGGATAAATATTAGGAAGAGGGAAAATTTTATTGTCATACTCCTAAAAGGAGCAGTAAAAAGAAACCATCCAAACTATGAAATAAAAGTCTTTTAATGATCAGCTACCTGCCCTGGGAACCTTTCCTAAGAGTGGGACTGGGCTTTTTGCATATCACATTTGTCTCTTTATAACCTTTTGGTTTATTTTTTCATTTGTTCAATCTGATTTCAGAATTTTTCTGTAGAACCCTTTTTGGTGATTTTTCCTCCTTTGGCCTTGTTCCGTTATAAGATGCAAAAATTGAATATAGGTGTTATCCATAAACAGGTATGTTATTTTGTAATTAAAAGAACACGTCACAGGCTGTCCCCAACGGGATGCACATTTTCCCTTCTCAAAACATTGGTATGGTCAGGAAGTGTGCCACGGATGGGGCTCCTGGGAGAAAAGATGTCCAGGTGACTTATTCATAACACATTGTTCAGCAGACCTGAGCTGGCTAGAACTTTCACAGGCTGGTTGGTAGAGGCTGGGCTGTCTTAAGCTTATGAGGGAGTTTTGTTTTTTTTTTAAGGTTTATCATTCTGTTTCCTGCTTGCCAACCATGGACCAGGTTGGAAGGGGTTTGGGGATTTGGGAAAGGCTGGGAATTGCTTCCTGAAAGATAAAATATAGATGGAGAAAAGTGGTCTTGGCACAAGTTGGAAATAAGCAGTTTAGAAAAGGGCCATTAAAATTGTAAATAGATTTCAACAGATGGCTTTTGCACAGCAATAGGAAGCCCAGGGAAGGACTTTGGGGTTAAATCTCCTATTTTAGTCACCTGGGACTAGCTGTTTATTCCAGGAAAACAAACATCTATGAAATTGACAGCTCCCTTCCCTCTTCTAAAGTGGAGTCCTTGAAGGTTGCCAGCTCACTGGCCCCACTGATGGTTGGCTGCCCACAGACAGTGACCTCGGGAATAGAAAGGCACTTTTCCGACACCTGTCAACTGCAGGGCTTAAAGCTCACCCAGGCTGCAAGGATATGATAACCGAGAAATTATACTACTGGTAGACCAGGACTTTTATACTCAATATGTGTGCAGGCTTTATTTATTATTTTTTAAAAATCATTTTAACATTTAATGCTTCTCAATTAAAGTGATTTCCTGGAGTGGATGCCAAGCTTCGTTCAGAATGCGCATTAACCACTTTCTGTATCGGTAGTTAAAGGCACTGAGGGATTTAAACAGCAATCCACAAGTCTGTTCAGTCAAGGTTTGGAGGAATAAAGCAGATTATAAACAATAATATATGTCTTTCTCTTCTTTTTTTGGAAGGGTTCCAAACTCACAAACAGAGCTAAAGTGCTATAAACATATCCAGGACTAAGCTTTGGGCTCCACAAATGTACTCCATGAAAGCCACAGGCCCTCACAGTGCCACTTTTTATCCTCTGTGTGTGTGTGCATGTACTTTAAAACAGCTCTTTATTATACAAAGTGTCCATCAACTGAACTTCCTTTCTAAATATTAAAATGGAAACCAGGATTGCTTACCCAAGTGAGAGGAAAAATAAATCCTGGCTGCAGTATGAGTGAGGAATTTGCTACTGCTGCTTAGGGCACCCACTGAAAGTCATCTCTCCCTTCCTAAATGCCTCCCAGTCCCATGTTCACCAGCTGCACTCACTACTTTTTAGTTCAAATGGTTATTTTCTCATTTGCCAGAGAAACCTACCCTGGGGCTTAGACTTCTAGCATGGGCACACGCATGCTATGCTTCCCATATGGTTTGTGACCTGAGTGCTCGAGTCCTTACCTACACTTGTTCTTTCTAAGGCATGTAGGAAGAATGTCAGCAAGGAAGAATCTGTCCTGAGCATAAACCAGCATGTGGCTTTTAGGGCCAGGAGGCTTGGCGGTGCCATGGAGGGCAGCCTGCGCCAGCCCCCCCAAGACAGTTCCTCCAGCACACGCACTGCAAAAGAAGAGAGAGTGAAAAATGTAAAATCATGGCATTTATGTTATAACTGTGCCAAGAAAAAGTGATATAGTAAGAAAACAGGAAGGAACATTTCGGAGAGTTCATGTATAAAAGGGAAAATATTAAGTATGAAATACAAAGCCAGGAACTCCTAACTATGTTGAGCCACACGAGGATCATGGGGCTATCTTCTGCTTCTCACAGCATGACAAGAGTATTTCTAGGATACCATGAGTAAAGACTAGATCGAATCCTTTAGTCTAATGCCAATTAAGGCATCTTTAAAAAATCTATCCTACTTGGTACCTAATAAATATTAAGTGGTAAGTATGACAAGGGAGCAACCGACCCCCTTACCTTCAGTTGGAGAGTCACTATCCTCTGATCTCAAATCTCCTGGTAAAGGAATTGTAAAACGAATACTGAAATAATTAAAGATACTTAAGGTAAAACTCCAATAATGATGATAATTTTATAAATCTCATGACTGTAAATTTGAAGACTTTCTGTCACAAGGAGAAAGACCTTTTTTTTTTTTTTTTTACAAAACCCACGAAGAGAGGCTGGATAATGCACCTCTGAGTGTGGCTCCCTGGTTTTAGCTTTAGTGTATCCCGACAACGTTAGCACCGGGAGAGCCTTTGGACTTGGCATCACAAGGTTTGGATAATCAATCTGATTCTGAATAAATAAGATCACGTACACTTAAGTGCCTTATATATAATAAAACCTATAGAAAAATGGGCACTTTTACTGTTTCTCTTTGGACAATTTTTCCTAATGGTTCTGAGCTTCTATTTCCTTATTGGTAAGATAGAGACAAGTATCAATTTTTTCTTCTTTTTCAATTATTTAGGTTCAATTAAGATGCTATGTGTAAAGATATGTACAAAAGCAGGGTGTTATTACTTTTACTTCATTGAAGTTAAGCTGCCATTGCTTATAAGATGCATTATTTTCTGTATCACTAACAAAAAATGCTGCCAGTTAAACTACAACATGCCATGGGTTGTAAAAGATTTTCAGTTTTGGACCTGTTACAGTGTGAAAAAAAATGTATTTCAAGAATTGATCAAATATAATATTATAACTACTACTGAAACATTCGATCAATTCTAAAACACATTTTTTTTTTCCCTTCACATTTTAACACTTGACTGAAAATCACCTTAGGAACTGGGATTTGAAATTTAGTCATAAATAATTAAGCTCAATATTTTCATTACTAAATTGTGACTGGTGGGTGACCCACCTACCCTGTGATAAACAAATACTTATTTATGAAGGTGGTTTTATTAGGGGCTTGAAATTTTGTACAAGCCTTCATGTTTCAATTTAAAAAAGAAACATTTAACAGTCTCCATGGTCAACTGAAGCATATATTTGTTTAAGCACTTAAACCTTCCGCAACTTGAGCTCAGCTCTGCCACATCACACACCTTGTTCATTAATCCTCAGACACGCTATACCATACATGGAGTAAGAACCCAGAGCCAAGTAGATAAACCTGGCAGGAAGCTAAGAAATACCTATTTAATAGAAAGGTTCACTGGATTATAGTAACCTTTTAGCTAGAAAATGCTTAACCATTTAAAAAAGATATGATAGATATGAATCCAGATATTATACTTCAGTTGTTACACCTCTTCCTGACAAGCATAAGAGATAACAATATGTGGCCAGTTGGCTGACTTCTTACATCTTTATTAGAGACAGAGTTATACTAGGTTTAAAAGATTTTGTTTCTGGTCCGTAACTCATGAATTTCTTAATAGACTCTTCAAGATATCTCATGCAATATCTTGAGACAACAACATATAATTAATTCTAAATTATCCATGGTAATGGGAAGAGGGGATGACAATAGCCTAGAACAGTGCCTGTCATTTAGTTGGCTGTCAAGAAATACCTGTGGTTTGAACAGAGCAAGAGCTTTAAAATATGATGAAATTTCGTGGTCTAATAGAAAGTACTGGGATTCAGTAGACTTAGTCCTAGTTGTGGCTCTGACGCTAACTCTGTGATCTCGGGCAATTTATGTTTGTCTCAGACTCCTCGTTTAAGTGGCCTTAATAACACTTGCACTCAGTGAGGAGGGATGGTAAATTAAATAATGTCTACAAAAGCACTCTGAAAAGTCAAAAAAGCTAAGCACATCTAATAAGGCGTCATTAGTCACACAGAGTTGAACATTCGGGCTAATTTCTGCCCTTCAACAGAATCAGAGGTCAAATAATTCAGGGGCCCAACTTCTTGGCTTCTTTAGAAGTTTACCAGTGTGGTGTTTAGCGATCAAACTATGATATATGAATATCATTAAATCTTGGTCAATGATTTAAAAAAAGTGCTTCTCCCATTCTTTAAAATATGTCTGGGGACACCCATATATCATCTGGTAGAAGCACTTAAAACTATAAAAATTGGGTCAGTCAACAAAAGGTTTCTCATTCTTGAAATACTGTGACAGGAACCAGAAGAAAAGGTTCTTAGTGGGACCCACAGATGCCTGTGGGGTCCATGATAAGATTCAGGAGATCTGTAAATTCTTCAAATTCTACACACAACACCGTGTTCCTGGGGAAGAGTTTCATAATTTTGAAAGGTAATCTGGAACACCCTAAGAATGAGGAACACCGAGTTAGAAGACAAACTCAAGCAAGAGTTCTGAAGGTAAGTGATTCAGATGATTTTCTTTGCCTCTGATTTGATGTTTAGGTACATAATTCTCTTTCCTCATTTTCCACTAATATATACCAAGACAGCTGTGAAAACTATCAAGTCTTCTTAAATCAGTGGGTAGGGCAAAGTAAACAATTGTGTTGTTATTATGTGCCATCGAGTCGGACTCGACTCATAGCGACCCCTCCTTGGGTTTCTGAGGCAGTATCACTACGGAAGTAGATTGCCCAACCTTCCTTCCAAAGAGTAGCTGGTGGGTTTGAACCTCCAGCCTTCTGGTAAGCAGTCAAGTGCCTTAGGCACTACGCCACCAGAGCTCCCAAACAATGATGAATAAATATTAAATACAGAAAGAGTCACTGGTGTTGGTCTGATCCTAGTAGACTCAGAAAAGAAAAGGAAGAAAAAGAGAAAGCAACAAATTTTTCTTTCTTTTTTTTTTTTTTTTTTTAAAGGATATGGGAAAACAGGCCTAGGTATGTTTGTATGTGTGCACTCATCTACACAGGTCTTTAGGATAAGACAATAAAATAAACATAGACTTGAGAATGAGGCAAGAGTAGGTAAAGCATTATGCCACAGTCTAGAAAATGCAAACAATAAAGTAGCAAAAAGTTAACTATACATAAACCTGACAAAAGTCTTTAGTAAGTCACTTGATGATGCCTCTAATCGCCTAGTTTCCAGTTAGAGAACACAGTGGTGACTCAATTCACAAATGCTCACATACACTACTTATATCAAATGAGAGAGTTGAACCAAGGACAAGGTAAATTGAATTCTAATCCCAGTAAACACTAAAACAAACAAAAACAAAAAGGGTGTGTGTGACAAGTATTTTGAAATTTTGATTGAAATATGATCAGAAATGAACCTTGATAAAAAGGTTTTCTGTGGTATTTTCTAATACTAACTCACTTAAACATTATTAATCTGTTCAGGAAAAAAAATATGCATAGCAGAACCAAATATACACTAAATTAAAGTATGTATGAGTTTTATTCTGCTCCGCTATATGAAAACATTGTTCACCACACATCTGGGGAAGTTAGCTAGCTTTCTACTTGAGCGAATTTGTATTCTTTGCTTGGTAGGATCTACTGCAGCTATTGGCAATGGAACCATTATCTGCTGTGTGTGACGTGCTAGAACATCAGTTCAATAATTTAAGGGGAATGAAAGCAAACCAAGATCCAGTTTTCTCAGACATTATGGATAAAATCTTCCCTATAAGGTACAATAAGATGATCCATTATTTGGATCCTTTATTTTGGATTTCTGTTATTTGATGGTAGGGTTTTTAAAAATTCAGGTGTTAGTGGTGAAATAATTGAAGTTTTGGAAACATTTTAGTACGTAGTTGAAAATGTTAAAGTGATTAATATATTTAGTAACAGTGTGAATTCAAAACTTAAGTAAAATTAATGAAAAAAACTGTTCTTAGCCTAAAAAAAATAAGTTTAGATGTGGCAAAACAGGTAACTAAAAACTTGTTTAAGAAATATCAAAGTCATTGCAAAAGAGATGAAAAAAGGAGTTCCTCGAGAGCTTTTTAAGGAGCTCTGGTGGTGTAGTGGGTTAGGAATTTGGCTGCTAAGAAGGTCAGCGATTCAAACCCACCAGCTGCTCTGCAGGAGGAAGATGAGGCAATCTACTTCCATAAAGATTTACTGTCTTGGAAACCCAATGGGGGTTGATATGAGTCAGAATTGATTCAGTGGCAGTGGGTTTGGTTTGTTTGCTTTTTTTGGGATAAGCTATTTGCTCAGGTAAAACCAAACCAAAACCAAACTCACTGCCCTCGAGTCGGATCTGACTTACAGTGACCCCTTTTTGGGTTTCCAAGGTGGTATCCCTACAGAAGTAGATTGCCCAACCCCCTAAATATGAAAAGAACAAACACTTTCGATTTGCTAATATTCGAAAAATGCACAAAGTAATTTCAATCAAAAACTGTATGCAACAGCTTACAGTCTCTTTTACTGTAACTAGCCTATCATGTTTCTTAAACACATTCAATTAACATGGAACATGATAGTTAGCTAAGTAGTAGGTTGCAATGTACCTAAAATTGTAGCAAAACAATACATAAAAGAGAAAGTTGTAGTTGAATCACAGTAAATTTAAGTATGTACTAACATGCATATCACTTCCACAGATACTTAAAAAAAATCATTTCAAAAATGAATACAAGTATGTGTCGTTTAACATCCAAGATACGTTCTGTGAAACAGGACTTTATGTGATTGGGACATTGTGCAAACATTGTATTATATACAGGTAGTCCCTGTACAATTGATAGTTAAATCCCTGTGTGGCAGTTAAGTTTGTGTGTCAACTTGGCTGGGCCTGGTTGAGTGGCTGGGCAGCTGGATGTAGTTATTCCTCATGGTAATTAACTCCATGGTAGACTCTTGGAGCAGCTGAATAGATGCTTTAGGGATGTGGTCTGCTTCCAGTATGTAAGAAGCAACTTTGAGAAAGGTCTCCAGTTTATGGCATGCTTGAACCCTGCATGTAGCCGTGTCGTTGTTCAGTAGCCTGGCATGCTCTGCCAATCTTGGGACTTTCAATGGACTTGAATCAATGGCCTGCCGTGTGGTTTGGTAACATCGGGACTGTGCCATTTTATTTGTTGACCTTAGGCTTGTTAGCCTCTGCAGCCAGTAGCTGTGCGAGTGAAGAGATGTCTCTAGCTCCAGTGGAACGGGAGCAAGAGGCAGAGCTGAAGTCCAAGGTTGAGGGGCTTTCAGCCAGTCCCTAGAGCCTAACACTTGGAACTTGGACCTCCAGCTTCCAAAAATTGTAAGAATAAACTCCTGCTTGTTAAAGCCATTCCGCCTGTGATATATTCTTGTCAGAGCAGCACTAGGAAACCAGAACACCCTATAAAGCCTATCATAGTAAAACGTTATGGGAGCCCACTGGACAAAGCCCAAAAGCTGTATTCAACCAGCTACAAGAGGCCAGCCTTGCCAGGTATATGCTGGGCTGGGTAGGGGCTGCACTGGCAGCTGGATCTGGACTTTGCATATGGGGGACATGGAGAGATGGACACGAGGACTGGGTGTGTAGGTGTCAGGAGCAAGGCTAATGGTGGTGTCCTGGCAGCTGCCGCCCTGTTGGCATGGCTGCTTCCCGATCATGTGCAGTTGCCACTGCCCAGAGTCAGGAGCCGGTGAGCTCCCTGGGCCTGGCCAGCACTACCAGTGCCTGCGGCAGGAGCAGAAGAGCCGCTCTGCACCAGGGGTGAAAAGCCACACGGCTGGGTGGGTGAATGAAGCCAAGAGGAGGGGAAAGAGGCGGTGGCGGAGGAAGCACTGCGGGGACTGGGATGTGCCCTGAAGACTCACTGCTCGTTCACTCTGGGGTTTCGGGGTCTTTGTAAACCATTAGGGGGAAATAATAAACAAAAGGAGAGCTGCTTTCCCTTAAAAAACAAACATCTTATGGGACCATGGACATCTATGTGGTCGGATGTTGCCCAACCTGATGTAAAGTGACACGTACCTGTAATCTTGGTGAATGGCTTTGGTTTATACTTAGAAAATAAGAAGTCAAGTTAGAAAAAAACCACAAAAAAAGTAGCATTACCGCTACTCATTACTTTTCTCATTTCTGCTCTGAAGGGGCTTGTTCCAGCAGATGGGTCAGTTCCAGCCAATAAAGCGCTTGTCCACTAGGGTTCCACTAAGCAAGTTTGTTAGCTGTTATCTTAATAAACCAAAGAAACCAAACTCACTGTCATCTAGTTGATCCTGACTCATATCAACCCCCACTGGGTTGCTAAGGTGTAAATCTTTATGGAAGTAGACTGCTTCATCTTTCTTCAGTGGAGAAGCTGGTGTGTTTGAACCACCTACTTTTTGGTTAGTAGTCAAATGCCGTAACCACTATACTACCAGAGCTCCTTTGTTATCTTAATAGTGACATTTAAAAAAGTCACTACCATTGATTCTGACTGATAGTGACCCTACAGGACAGAGTAGAACTGCCCCATAGGGTTTCCCAGGCTGTAAATCTTTATGGAAGCAGACTGTGTCATCCTTCTCCTGTGCACTGGCTGGTGGATTTGAACTACTGACCTTTTGGTTAGCAACCAAATGCTGTAACCACTGAGCCACCAGGGCTCCTTGGCATTAGGGCATTATGGATAATTTCACATTAGAACCAAATAGGCCTTAACGGTTCAGCCTGAGATCAGTTACAGAGACTGCTGCCATAAATGATAGCAGTATGATAGGCAATTAAAAGGGCCCTGGGGAAATCCCTCTCCTGTTTTGTGAAGGTGAGTTTAAAGTATCCTAACATTAGAATTTTCCAGAATTCATGTTTCAATCCTGAAGTGAGTTGCTAAATCTTATTCTAAAACGCCTAAGGTTTTGAGGTTTTCATTTAATCTGATTGTTCTTCTGACTTCTATATTCCCTTATTTGACAAAATTCTTTTTCTTTTGTTTTTTTAACATTCCTTTTCTTTCCTATCCTCCCAATTCTGTCTGCCAAAGAACAGACATTTTAGCTACGTATTCATACCAGCTGTGCAAAATGCCACAGGAACGTTATTTGCTCTCCCCCATACTGGGATTTCATGAAACTTCCCCTAATTGCCAGTGCAGTGCTGTTGGTCACCTTTTGCTTCTGGATGGTTTTTAAAAGCACGGCCATGTTTAATATTGTGAAATACGATCTGTCTCTCCTTGTCCCCTCCCTCCAGAGCAGTGATAAATTTCCGAGCATGCTCAGCAGAATTGGATTGTGTTATGCACAGTACACATGTTCATCACCAAAACTCTACTCCCCACAATGGATACAAATACAATGAACTGCTGAGCCTTCAAAATCCCAGTTCCTCAGAATGTCATGATTTTATTAGCCAGTGCATATCAAAAGGAGCATTAGTTTTGCTGTTTTCTCTCATCCCCGAAGCCCTATGCTGCACAGACTGTGGCTTTCTCATCCTCTGACTAAGCCTTGCTGGCTGTGTGCTGCTGCAGCACCAAAGACACCGCCTTGCAGCCCGTCACCTCTTCCGGCAGGCAGCCGTCCTGGTCGCGGAGTGTGGGGTCAGCGCCAGACTGCAACAGCAACTCCACAATGTCCAGAAACTCACAGGCAGAGGCTGAAAGGAAAATGGACAAATATGAGAACAAGTTTACTGTGAGACAAAGAGAAACTACTGTACTTCAGCGAGAAAGACAATGGGAAACAGTGCAGTGGCTGAAGGAAGACCAGGCCTCCTAATGAGAACTGTGCCATTGCAGGGGATTTTCACCTGCTAGGAAGATCAAATGTTCCCCCCTTTGGTTGCCTAAGAAATATATATATATTTTTTTTAATTGTACACCTTTTTGACTCTATTTTTAAAAGATGGGATAAAGGGAAAGAGCAAAAATTAATAGTGTTCAGGTATCAGTTGTTACTTTGACTTATATTTTGAAATAATGATAGGTTTATAGGCTACGTCAAAAATCTAAAAATATTGTAAATTATTGTAAATGTCAAATGAAAACGTTTGGTTTTGTCAATGAAGATGGGGGTTAAATGGGTAACTGAACTTTAAAATTTGCTAAAAAAAAAACCAAAAAAAGCTGGCCTAGTAATCAAACCATCCCTCCACTGAGCTTTTTTTTAAAAAATAATTAATGGCACTACTGAGCATCTCTGTGTCACTGATAGGTCCCAGGCGTCGGAAGGGGGAAAAAAAGACCTATAGATATCAAAACTTATTATAAAGGTAGCATGGTATTGCCTCCAGGATGGACAAACAGAGCAAAGGGACAGAACCCAGAGCCATCTATTTTTTGCACATGTCTAGAAATGTGATTTATGACAGAGCTGGTGCTGCAGATCAGTGAAGAGACAAATATCCATGAATTAGATGGTGCTGAGATGACTGGGCTAAAGGTGAGAGCAGGCATTTTACAGAAGAGGAAACATAAATGGCTAGTAAACACAGGAAAAGATGAGTAACCATATTTAGTAACCATGGAAATGAAAATTAAAACCAGGAGATAGCATGTCATACCCATTAGACTGGTGAAAATTAAAACCTTAGACAATACCAAGCATAGAGGAGGGCTGGAGGCGGAAACTGTCCTCTAGTCTGCTGACGGTTTCACTGGTTCCACTCTGACATTATACGCTAAGGTTACTCATACTCTCCACACTAGCAGTTCTACTCCTAGTTACATACCCTATAGAAACTTTTGCATATGTTCTCCAGGAGGTAATTGCCAAATGTACGTGGCAGCATTGTTTGCAATAGCTCACAGTTGTGAACAACTCAAATGGCTATCAACAGTAACATGGAAAAATAAAATACTGTTTACTTATACAGTGCAATCCTGTATACAGCATTGAAAAGAAATGAACTATAGTTTCACAAAGCAGTATGTGTTTATCTCCAAAACATAATGTTGAAGGAAAATAACAAGTCAGAGGAATACATACAATATGATTCCATTTAAACAAAATTTAGAAACAGTCAAAATTAACACCATTGTTCAGAGATACAAATATTTGTTGTTGTTATTATGTGCCGTCGAGTCAGCCCTGACTCATAGCGACCCCTCCTTGGGTTTCCGAGGCAGTATCACTACGGAAGTAGACTGCCCCATCTTCCTTCCGAGTGGCTGGTGGGTTTGAACCGCCAGCCTTCTGGTTAGCAGTCAAGTGCCTGAGCCACTATGCTACCAGAGCTCCACAAATATTTAGTAACACTATAAAGAGAATAAGGGAGCTCTGGTAGCATAGTGGCTAAGGCACTTGACTGCTAACCAGAAGGCTGGCGGTTCAAACCCACCAGCCACTCCTCGGAAGGAAGGTTTGGCAATCCCACTTCCGTAGTGATACTGCCTCGGAAACCCAAGGAGGGGTCGCTATGAGTCGGGGCCGACTCGACGGCAAATAACAACAACAACAACATAAAGAGAATAAAGACAATCAATACAAAATTTAGGATAGTGATACTCTCTAGGAGTGGGAAGGAGGGCCATGTGATTAGATAAGCACACACAGGAAATTTCAAAGATACTAGTGACATTCTATTTCTTTATCTAGTTTCATGACACTGACTGCAATCCTCATAATGTAACAGCTCTCTTCCCACTTCCTCCATGTGGTTACCTTTTCCCTGTGTCCTTCTTTCCTATGCATTCCTGCCCTCTGAGCTATCTCCCTGTGCAAATATGGCCCTTCTGATCTCCTATGGTTGACTGTTCTATGGAGTATGTCTATCTGGTGTAAATGTTCACCTTACATGCCTGTCTACTGGTTGGCTGGAAGCCACAGGAGTAAGTTCATTTCCAGGCCTAAAGGTGACTAGATGCCATAGTCTCAGGTGTTTCATCAGTCTCTATTGGACCAATAAGCCTAGTCTTTTTTTAAAATTTTTATTGTCGGTTGGGTGAAAGTTTATAGAGCAAATTCATTTTCCATACAGCAGCTCACATACACTTTGTCTCATGACACTGACTACAATTTCCCACAATGCAACAGCTCCCCTCCCACTTCCTCCCCATAATTACCTGTGTAATTCCCTCCCATGCACTCCTGCCCCCCAAGCTGTCTCCCTGTGCATACACAGCCCTTCTATTCTCCCATGATTGATCTCTCCAAGGAGTGTATTTAGCTAATGTAAATGTTCAGCTCATATGCCTATCTTTGTTTCGCTGGAAGCCACAGGAGTGGGTTCAGTTCCAGACCTGAAGGGCAGCTAGAGGCCATAGTCTCAGGAGTTCCATCAGGCTCTATCAGACTAGTAAACCCAGTCTCTCGCTTTCTTTCTTTTTTTTTCAAATGATTTTGAGTTTTGTTTCACATTGTTCTCCCACTACATCCAGGATCTCCACACAGATCCCCCCTCTGAGTGGCTGACAGTGGTAGCCGGGCACCATCTAGTTCTTCTGGTCTCAGAGTCGCATAGGCTGAGGATTTAATGATGTACCAGTTGCTTGGACTAATTGTTTCCATGCATCTTTGGTTTTCTTCATTCTTCTTTGCTCTGGACAAGGAGAGACCCATTGTTGCATCTAGATGGCTGCCTGCAAACTTTTAAGACCCCAGTCGCTACTCACCAAAGTAGGAGATGGAACAATGTTTTTGTGTGGTATATTAGGCCAATTGAGCTTTATGTCCCGTGACCATGGTCCTGAGCCCAAAGGTCCAACTACTTGCTCTCTCTGAGTAGCTGGCTGTGACCAAGAAGTGACTACAAACTTGTCCCTTGGCAGCTCTACTATATATGTGGGAATTCTTACAGAACATAACAATACACTTAAGGAAACATTCTGCCAACCCTATACATGGTCCTGGGCACACTTCCCCCTGCATAGACAAATCTAAGTTGGTCCACCCATCTATCCACCCATAAGCCTGGTCATTTTTATGATTTTGAGTTTTGTTCCACATTTTTCTCCCACTCTACACAGGATCTCCTACACTGATGCCTTTATGAGAAGTTGACAGTGGTAGCCGGGCACCATCTAGTTCTGGTCTCATGGTTATGTAGGCTGACATTCATGTGGTCCACTAGTCCCTTGGACTAATTGTTTCCATGCATCTTTGGTTTTCTTCATTCTTCTTTGCTCCAGATGAGGAAAGACCAATTGCTGCATCTCAGATGGCCACCTGCAAGCTTTTAAGATCCCAGTTGCGATGCACCAAAGGATGTAAAACAATGTTTTTGTGTAGTATGTTATGCCAATTGAGCTTGATGTCCCCTGTGACCATGTCCTGAACTCATGGGCCCAACAATTTGCTCCCCCAGGGTGGTTGGCTGTAGCTAAGAAGCTATCATAAATTTGAGTTAGTTAGTTCTATTATACATATGGACGTTCTTACAGCACATACAAATACATATGTAGAAATATTCTTTGCCAATCTTATATATGGTCATGGGTATATTCCCTTTTGCTGTAACATATCTGATTATTCAGTCTGTCTACCTGTGTAACTACCTGTAGATGAATGTTTGTTATTACTGATAATGTAGTATTGTGTATGTGAAAGTGTTTATCTTTGTTGTTTGTACCTCTTGTGCACTTCTCTGTGTCTTCTTTTTCCTTACTGTTATTGTGCTGCTCACTTGCTTCTGGGATATTGCCTTTCCCTGAACCCAAATCAATACTTGTCTCTTACCTATCTAGCAATTTTCCCTCCTCTTCCCTCCCATCTCTGGTAACCAACAAAGAAATTTGCCTTCCATACAAAACTTTTCCTTGACTTTTTACAGTAGAGGACATACAATATTTGTCCTTCTGTGATGGGACTTATTTCACTCAGCACAATGTCCTCCAAGTTCATCCATGTTATGAGGTGCTTTGTGGATTCTACATTATTCTTTAGTGTTGCATAGTATTCCATGTGGGTACATTTTTTTAATGCTATATTTTAAGTTCTTCATATACATTTTATATACCCTTTTATAGTGTGCAACGTTACACAACAACAGTAATAACAGAAGGTAAAAGAAAAAGGGAAAGAGAGAAAGACAAGGAGCTTGGTCATTGTATTGAGCACATACTGCACAGTTCTGTTAAGGATACAGATAAGATTTGTACTCTTGGGAACTCACTATGAAACAGGAGACCAACATGTATATAGCCAATCCTAGTACAAAAGAATGAAAAAGTACTTTGGCAGAGACACACATATAAAACAAAACAAAACAAAAACAAAAAATCAACTTTAAAGGTGGAAGGGGAGAAGAAAACAGATGGATCAGGAATAATACCATCAGAAGGCAGCATGTGACCTGAGCTTTGAAGGATACAGTGAAATTCCAGCTAAGCTGAGAATGGAAGACATTACTGAATGAGAAACCACTGTTAGCAGAGGACACGAGAGCATAGGAGATGCTGAGAACCATCTTGGCTTAAAGGGCAGTACAGAGAGTTTAGAGAGGCTAGACTGAAGCAAAATTATGCAGGGCGCTGAGCATCCTAAGAAGTTTGGGTTTTATCAAGTGATCCACAGGCATTTATGAGGAAGATAGTGGCATAATTTGGCCTCTGTGTTAGGATGATAAAGTGACTTGGAGATAAAGAGTGCAGTTGTCTTTTAAGGAAGATGTGAGAAGGGTATGAATTAGCCAGGGTCAGCAGAAATACAAGGAGACTAAGGAGCCCTGGTGCTCCAGTGATTAAACATTCAGCTACTAAATGAAAGGTTCTGGGTCTGAACTTACCCGCTGCTCTATGGGAGGAAGATGTGGCAATCTGCTTCTGTAAAGGTTACAGCCTTGGAAACCCTGTGGGGAAGTTCTACTCTGTCCTATAGGGTCACTAAGAGTTGGAATCGACTCGACAGCAATGTTCTTCTAAAAATTTTTTTTAATGATAAAAACAAACCAAAAACCAAACGCACTGCCGTGGAGTCGGATCTGTCTCATAATGACCCATCCTTGCGTTTCCGAGGTGGTACCACTACGGAAGTAGACTGCCCAACCTTCCTTCCGAAGAGTGGCTGGTGTGTTTGAACCACCAGCCTTCTGGTTAGCAGTCAAATGCCTTAGGCACTATCCCACCAGAGTTCCTAATGAAAAGAGCTTCTTTTTAATGACAGCACCACTGAAATTCAAGTAGATGGAAGACAGTAAAGTACTGGATGGGAGGAATGAGGGAGTAAGAAGACTCAAAGATGACAACTTGGTTTCCAGTCTGAGAGACTATGTAGATGGTGGTGACATTATCTCTAAACTAAGGAACCTGAAGAAGGAAGAACAATTTTTAGAGGGGAGGATAAGTACAAAATTATGGAGGGGGGAAATGATCTTGGTTGGAACATGATGAGTAAGTGGTGTGAGGGACATCTACGTTGGTAAGTAAAATTTGAATCTGAAAAGAAGCATAGGGAGAGACAGTCCTGCCATATGCACTGCTAGCTCTATTTTTATTGTATGATAAGACCAATTGAAGATATGTCTTTTGGGCTCAGAATGTTTAACATTTTTTTTTTCTGGATACTTCTGTTACACATATTTATATTACATGACCACTGAGGCCAAAGAGCTACTTACCTTGCTGGAGGAGTATGTTTGAAAGAGACATATGGATTATTGAAAATTCTTAATGATGACCCTATCAGTAGACACATTTATTTAATGCAGTTGGAATGAAAAACTTAAGAGGCCAAAACATTTAATGCCAATTTTAAATTTCACTTATATTTATAAGTGCACTCACCCACTGCAGATTGTGCCATTTAACATCTGGTTTGAGATAATGGTCACTCCTTTAAAAATACTGGTGAATTCTGGCAAATGTAACCACTTATATAACTAATTCCACAATCAAGATACACCTACTCCTCAGTTATCAACTATTTCATAATCTGATATTTCACATTTGCAACAACAGTGAAAAATCTACTATTTTGTGTATTAATGATATATGTCTGGCAGTATTAAAAGCTGAGGTCCCTGACAGGATGTCTGACCAGTGGACCCTGTGTGCACACAGAAAGGAAGCCCATGTTGCATAGTATTTCAATGCCTGGGAGGGGAGAGGGGGCACAGTTTCCCCTGAGCAGCCAGACAGAGAGGAGGTGGGGCTGGAGTGGGGCCAGTAGGGTCGGGACATTGCCTGGTGGGTCCTGGGTGCCTATAGGGGCTGAGGCTGGGCCAATGGCAGCTAGTGTCCTGAAATGGGTCTCAGGGCTGGGGTGAAAGATGGATCTGGGGTCTGAGCCCAGCTCTTAGCCCCAATAGGTGGCAGGAATGGGCTGGGATGTGGTCAGAAGCTCTGAGATGGGAGCTCAAGTGCCTGGGCCTATGAAAACCCCATATCAGCTGACTGGCACCTGTACAGCCCCTTACACCAGGGGCAAAGCCACAAAGGGCATTTTGGGGTCATTGAGAGAATGAGCTGGGGCCACCCAACCTGAAAATACAGTTAAGGAAGAAAAGGGAAGAGAACCTGGGAAATGAGAAAGGGGGTGACACTTTGGCTGCTCTGGCTCTTGAAGACTGAAGGTCCTCCCCTGAGAGTGGTGGTGGAAGTCAAGCTCTCCCGAGGTGATGTGGGGACTAAGGAGGAGGGAGAGGCGGTGGTACCAGTGACTTCAGCAGGGGCCCAGTGTGACATTCACAACACAGGTGAAAGAGTGAGGTGATATGGCCATCCTTCCTTTTCATATAATGTGAATTTTCACATAACTACCTGGTATTTAGAACCTAACCATGTTAAGTGAGTAGTGGGTATATTTCCATCACCCTAAAAAGTTCCCTCCTGCCTCTTTGCATGCAATCTCCTACTCCCACCCTGGCAACCACTGGTCTGACTTCTGTCCCTATAGTTTTGCCTTTTCCAAAAATGGAAATCATATAGCACATAGCTTTTTGTGTCTGGCTTCCTTCCCTTAGCATAATGCTTTTGAGATTCATCCATGTTGCTGCAAGTATCAGTAGTTCTCTTTTTCAATGAGTAGCATTTAATTGTATGGATGGATGTACATGGACATCTGGAGTACTGCCAGTTTTTGGTTATTATGAATAAAAGATCCTATGAACACTTGGGTACAAATCTTTATGTGGACCTGTTTCATGTTTTCATGTTTCTTGTGTAAACATGGGAGCTCTGGTGGCATAGTGCCTAAGGCATTTGACTGCTAATCAGAAGGCTGGCAGTTCAAACCTACCAGCCACTCCTTGGAAGGAAGATTGGGTGATATACTTCCGTATAGATACCACCTTGGAAACCCAAGGAAGGGTCGCTATGAGTCAAAATCAACTCAATGGCAGTGAGTTGTATTTTTTTTGTGTGTGTGTGTGTAAATACGTTGGAGTGGGATTGCTGAGTCATAAGTGTATGCGTTTCATTGTAAGAAACTGATAAACTTTTCCAAAGTTTTCATTTCCACCAGTATGAATTCTAGTTGCTTGGCATCCTTGTCAGCTTGTTATTATCATTTAAAGCTTTAATTAATTAATTAATTAAAATTAAAGTCATTCTACTTAGGTCTGTAGTGCTTTTTCACTGTGATTTGTAATTTGCATTTCCCTAACATCTAATGAGTATTTTTTCTTGTATCTTCTTTGGTGATATACCTATTCAACTCTTTGTGCCATTTATTAATAGAATTGTCTTCCTATTATAAAGTTGTAAGAATTCTTTATATATGTGTGTGTGTGTGTGTGTGTGTGTGTGTATGTGTTTTATAAATACTTCTTCTCCACTCTGACTTGTCTTCATTTTCTTAAGAGTGTTTTCTGAAGAGAGGTTTTTAACTTTCATGAGGTCAATTTATTTTAATTTCTTTTATGGTTTGTTGTGTTTTTTGTATCTTAAGAAATCATTGATTACCTAAGATCACAAAGATTTTTTTCTATGTTTTCTTCTAGTTCTTCAGAGTTTAAGCTCTTACATAGAGCTTTACAAGTCATTTCAAGTTAATTTTCAGGTGGGTGAAAAGGGCCAAAGCTTTTTTTTTTTTTTTTGGTGAATGTTCACTTGTTCCAGCACCATTTGTTGAAAATACTATCCCTTCCTCCACTGAATTACTTTGGCATCTTTGTAAAAAATCAATTGACCATTAGAAACTAGATCTATTTCCAGGTAGCATAGTGCCTAAGGCACTTGACTGCTCACCAGAAGGCGGCGGTTCAAACCCACCAGCCACTCCTCGGAAG
>NW_006921630.1:6804812-6806416 GCF_000298275.1 Orycteropus afer afer
TTTTTTTTTTTTTTTTCCCCCAATTTTCTTATTCTTTTACAAAATTGTTTTGGCTGTTCTGGTCCTTTGCTTTCTATATAGATTTTAGAATCAGCTTGTAAATTTTTTCCAAAAAGCTTGCTGAGATTTTGCTTGAGATCACAGTGAATCTTTGGATGAAATTGGGAAGAATAAGTATCTTAATAAGGTTGAGTCTTTTAACCCCTGAGTAACAGCATCTCTCTTCATTTACTTAGATCTTTTTAAAATTTTTCTCAGCAATGTTTGGGATTTCAGCATACAAATTTTGTACATTTTTTGGTTATATTTATCCCTAGGAACCTCACGCTTTTTTTGGCTACTATAAATGGTATCCACCACTTGTCTGTCAGTTCGTTGTACTGTGGTGGCTTGTGTGTTGCTGTGTGTCTCAAGGCTATGCTATCGGTATTTCAAATACCAGCAGGGTCACCCGTGGCGGACAGGTTTCAGTGGAGATTCTAGACTAAGGCAGACTCGGAAGAAGGAGGGGGGCCATTCACATCTCAAAGAATTTGCCAGTGAAAACTTGGTTCCACAATCAACACCAATGGAAGCAGCAGTCAAGACATCAGACAATGTTCTTCACTGGGCAAACCTGCTGCAAAAGACCTGAAAGTGTTAACGAGCAAAGATATCTCTTTGGAGATAGAAAAAAAAAGAAAAAAAAAAAAAAAAAAAAAAAAAAAAACAAAAAACCCCAAAACTCACTGCCATCGAGTTGATTCGACTCATAGTGACCCTCCCCCCCCCTTGGGTTTCTGAAGGGGTATGTCTAAGGAAGTAGATTGACCAATCTTCCTTCCGAGGAGTGGCTGATGGGTTTGAACAGCCAGCCTTCTGGTTAGAAATCAAATGCCTTAGGCACTAACACTACCAGAGGTTTGAAGACTAAGGTGTGCCTAACCCAAGGAGGGGTCGCTATGAGTTGGGGCCAACTCAACAGCACATAACAACAACAACAACAACCCAAGCCTTGGTATTTTCAATCGCCTCATATGCATGTGAAAGCTGGACAATGAATAAGACCGAAGAAGAGCTGATGCTTCTGAGTTGTGGTGTTGGCAAAGAATGCTGAAAGTACAGTGGACTGCTAAAAGAACTAACAAATCTGCCCTGGAAGAAGTGTAGCTTCTTGGAAGTGAGAATGGCCAGACTTCGTCTCACCTACTTTGGTCATGGTGTCAGAAGAGACCATTCTCTGGAGAAGGATATCATGCTTGGTAAGGTGGAGGGTCAACGGAAAAGGGGAAGGCCCTCAATGAGACAGACTGACACAGTGGCTGCAACGATGGGCTCAGGTGTAGCAAGGATTGTGAGGATGGCACAGGACCAAACACTGTTTTGTTCTGTTGTACATAGGGTCGTTATGAGTTGGAGCTAACTTGACAGTACCTAACAACAACGTAAACGGTATATTTAAAAATCTTGATTTCCAATTGGCTCATTGTAAGTATTTTAAAAAATGGTATTTGTATATTAAATATGCTTTTTAAAATTTAAATGTCCAACTATTCATTACTAGCTATAGAAATACTGTTGATTTTTTTTTTATACTTTTCAATTCAATGTTGAAAATTCCAATT
>NW_006921630.1:6810670-6815551 GCF_000298275.1 Orycteropus afer afer
TTTTTTTTTTTTTTTAAATCATGAAGGGAGGTTGAATCACATCAAATGCTTTTTCTACACATAGTGAAGTGATCACAGTTTTTTTTTTTTTTTTTTTGTGTGTGTGTGTGTTAATATGGTAAAATACAATTTTTTTTCAATTGCTGAACCAACCTTGTATTCTTGGGATAAAAATACTTGATCATAAATTTACTGTCCTTTTTAGATATAGCTGGATTTGATTTGCTAACATTTTATTAAGAATTTTTGTATCTATGTTCATGAAGAATATTGGCCCATATTTATTTTCCTCAAAGATCATTTCCAATTTTGTTATCAGGGTAATGCTGGCCTCATAAAATGTGCTGGACAGTGCCTTCTTTTTCTATTTTCTGGGAGAGGTTGTGAGTAGGAATGGTACTATTTCTCCCTTAAACATTTGGTAGAATTCATTCACCAGTGAAACAATCTGGGCCTGAAGATTTTGTCATGGGGAAGGTTTTAACTACAAATTCACTTTAGTAGATACAAGGACTATCTACATCATCTATTTCTTTTTGAGAGAGCTTTGTATCTTTCAAGAACTTTGTTCATTTCATCTAAGTTATCTAATTTATTGTTTAATAAATCAGCTTGTTTTTAATGCTCCCTTGTCCACTTTATAATATGTGCAGGATCTGTAGCAAAGTTGCCCTTTCATTCTAGAAACAGATTATTTGTTCCTTCTCACTCTCTCTTTTTATTTTTTAAACTCAATTTGGCTAAAGGCCTTTCACAGTTTTATTGCTCCTTTCAAAGAACCAGTTTTCAGTTTCATTAATGTTTTCTGTTTCAATGATCTTTGCTCTGATCATTATACTTACTGTGTTTACTCTAGGTTTAATTTGTTCTTTTTCTAGTTTATGTCTTTTTTTTTTTTTTAATTTAAGGTGGAGGATTAGATCACTGATTTGAGTTTTTTCTTTTTTTCTAATAAAAGCATTTAATGCTATAAATTTCCCTCCAAGGCACTGCTTTGGCAATGCCCTACAAATTTTGATAAGGTGTTTTCATTTTCATTCAGTTCAAAATACTTTGTTTTCCTTTAGAGTTTCTTCTTTGCAAGATGGGTTATTTGGAAGTATGTTGTTTCATTTCCAAATAATAGAGGGTTTTCTAGATAGGTTTCTGTTATCAATTTCTAATTTAATTCTTTGGTGGTCAGAGAACAAACTTCTTAAGATTTCTATTCTTTTATATTTGTTGAGGTTTGTTTTATGATCCAAAATATGGTCTATCTTGTCAATGTTCTAAGTGTACTTGAAAACAATGTGTATTCTATTAGGTGGAGTATTTTATATATGTCAATTAAGTTAAGTTGGTTGATAGGACTGTAAAGTCTTCTATGGCCTTGCTGAGTTTTTGTCTCCTTGCTCTATGAATTACAGAGATTACTGAAGTCTCCAACTCTGGATTTATCTATTTCCCCTTTTAGTTCTACCAGATTTTGCTTTACATATTTTAAAGTTCTTTTATTAGATGCATATGCATTTAAGATTGCTATGTCTTTTTGATGAATTGACTCCTTTACTGTGATAGGATGATCCTCTTTGTCACTTGTAATATTCTGGGTTCTGAAGTTGACTTTATCTGTTATTACTATAGCTTTCTTTTGATTATTTGAATGGTATATATTTTCCCATTCTTTTACTTTTAACCTGTCTTTATATTTAAATTGGGATGTTCAGCTAATTGATATTTAAGCCACAGTGTACCAAACTGACACAAGAGTAGATCCATTTATTTGGAACCACAATCAATACCCATGGAATCAGCAGTCAAGAAATCAGATGATGAATTGCCACTAGTATTGTACTTATGTAATCCTACTTAACATGAATGGGAAGGGACTGAGGGGGAAGCATTTTCTAGACTGGTCTTGCTACCAGTAATTTGGACTGGCACAGCAGCTGAATCTGATGCCTCTTCCCCAGATGGGAAAGTTTGGGTAAAAAATAAATGGCAAATGGAAGGAAGAAGAAATAATAGCTGAAGGTAAAGGGATGAATAAATGGGTTATGCAGGGGAAATCTAACATTATGCTGATACCTAAAGAAAGACTCAGAGCAAGGGAATAATCTTCTCTCAGTTAAATTTTATCAGAAGTCAGAAAGGGTGATGATGAGACAAACTTTTGGAGTACCTGACCAGATTGGATGGACACCTGCAGCAGACATGAATGGCTGGTACCTGAGTAACCTCACCTGTAAGACTCTTTGTCCCACTGAAGAACTAATTGTTAATGACTTTGGGACTGGTAAAATGATTAGAAGGGGCAAATTAATCCTTCAAATATGAAAGGGCCAATACCTATAAGATCCAGGAGGTGGCCTGCAGTGCAGTGAATTGCTTAATATGGCCCTTCTAGCCAAGTCCTCCATTTTGTGATGTATTGTAAATCCTAGTCTCTATGCTTGTTTAGGTAGGAGCTCTGGTAGCATAGTGCCTAAGGCACTTGACTACTAACCAGAAGGCTGGAGGTTCAAACCCACCAGCCAATCCTCAGAAGGAAGGTTGGACAATGTACTTCCCTTGTGATACTGCCTCGGAAACCCAAGGAGGGGTCACTATTAGTCTGGTCCAACTCAAGGTCACATAACATCAACAACAACAATGCCTTTTTTGTGTGGGATGTATTTTGAGTCCTGCCTTGCTGGAGGGTGTGACTCAAGTCACCACCCTTAGTTTCCTTGAGGGTATACATGTTAATGTTCTGGGAAAGGTCGCTCTCTTGCTCTAGTCCTGCATTTGGTTCATCCTCATCTCACCCCTGGACTTGAGACAGCAGCCGGTCCTCTGCCCTGCAGATTTGGGTTCGCCAGCCCCTGCAACCATGCAAGGGAGGAGAATCCTCCAGACCTACCCACAGAGTTGGGACTTGCCAGCCTCCCAACCTCCACCACCTCATGAGCCATTTCCTTTGCAGTTTTTGAGTTTTGTGAGACATTACAGTAGAATACAGAACCCTCAGACAGGAGGGAGAGTACCGAGGAGAGAAGGAGGAGGAGGAGGAGTTGATGTTCAAGATGATAGAGTGATACAGCAGTTTGGAAAAGCTGGACATATGGGACATCTTTAACCTCTGCCTCATAGGGACCAAGCTTGTGCTGATCTTTCTAAAAGAAATTATTTGAGCAGCTGTGGACTGCCAGAAAAACAAACAAATCTGTCCTGGAAGAAGTATAGCCGGAATGTTCCTTAGAAGTGAGAATGGCCAGAATTCGTCTCACGTACTTTGATCATGTTGTCAGAAGGGAACATTCCCTGGAGAAGGATATCATGCTTGGTAAAGGAGAGGGTCAGCAAAAAAAGGGGAAGATGTGCAATAAGATAGATTGATACAGTGACTGCAATAGTGGGCTCAAACACAGCAGTGATTGTGAGGATGGCACAGGACCAGGCAATGTTTCATTTTACTGTATGTGGGTTGCTATGAGTCAGAGTGGCCTCGACAGCACCTAACAACAACAGGCTCATGGTGGGGGATAGGATGGAGTTCTGTCTTTTGGTCTGCTCTCAGTCTTAGGCAGGCCCTGTATACTTGGGCCTCAAGGGTGGCGACTTTTCAGTATTCCTATACCCCTACCTAAGGAGATCTGTTGGCGCAGTGGTTAAAGCATTTGCCTGCCAACCAAAAGGTCAGTAGCTCAAACCCACCGGCCACTCTGTGGGAGAAAGATGAGGCAGTCTGCTTCCGTAAAAATGTACAGCCTTGGAAACTGTATGGGGCAGTTCTACTCTGTCCTAAACAGCTATGTTTCACCCAAATCACAATAAAAAGTTTTTAAAAAACAAACAAACAAACAAACAAAAAAAAACCAGTCACTATGAGTTGGGATTGACTCTAATGCAATAGGATTTACTGGATATAATCCCACCTGCCAAATGTCAGACAAACTCTGCCTTGTGTGTGGGGAGAGGGTGATGGTAGAGTCTCCTGTCCTCCCAGTGGTGGGAGCTACCTGCTCTCTACTAGTGCTGAGTTCTAGGTCCAGGGGTTACTTCTCCCACCCTAGAGGCACATAGATTTTACTTTTATCCTTTCTCTAAAAGCAGTGGACCTGGGCTGGGGGAGGAGACAGGCAAGGACAAAAGGATTCTCTGCCTCTCCCCCAGGGGTTTAAGGATTTTGCCTCATATGAAATATGGGTCTAGAGAAGTGGTAGTGTTTCATGCTAGCTCACTTTAATAATCTGTTAATTTTAGTTATTTTTTTCTTACTCGATTTTATGGTCGTTGCCTCTTCTTTAAGTGCTCTGACAAAGGTGAAACTGTTTGCCTGTCTTAGAGGGGCTTGTTACTCTTTGAAATTCAGCACCTGGCTGCCAAGTGACTTCTGCTCTCTGATGGGCTCAAGAAAATTATGGCTTTTGACCAGAATTACTGGTCAGATGGAGTCTGGTGAGACCCCCAATACTATGGCCCTGGGATACATTCTGGGCCTGGAATAAAACTCATTCCCAGGGCTCTTAGCCCAATAGTAAACAAGATGTACATGCAGACCACTCAACCCAAGGTGACACACCCACATACTCTATGGAAATGCATGCCTTGGAGCAATCAACCACCAAAGGGGCAACATATGCATAGAGGAAATGCAGGACACTTAGGAGTGCATAACTATGGGGGTGGGGAGCATGTTACTGGGCAGGGAGGGGAGGAGACTGGGTTAGGATTGGGGATGGTAAATGGGGAGTGAAACTAAATGCACATATAATGTTGAATGTAAAATAAACTCTGCTCTGTAAACTTGCACCTAAAGCGCGCACACACACACACAAATTATAGCTTTGTAGATTATCCAGCTTTGTCTTCTTGTTAGGCTGACAGCAATGTTCTCATATCTTTTTTTTTTTTTTTTTT
>NW_006921630.1:6819326-6831840 GCF_000298275.1 Orycteropus afer afer
GGTGCGGGATCGGGCAGTGTTTCGTTCTGCTGTGCATGGGGTCGCTATGAGTCGGAAACGACTCGACGGCACTTAACAACAACAACAACTATGGTCTGGCCTTTAGAGGCTTCGGAGGGAACCAGTACACTGGCTGGGGCCACACCAGCCCCAGTCTCAACCCTGTGTGTCTGCCTCCAGTTCCTTATCCTCAGACAGAAGAGGTGGTTGCTGCAGCGGTAGGTGACCTTTCCTGATGGTGACAGCTTAGAACTGGTGGAGGCTGTGCTCTGTGGGAACTGGGAGCAACTGAGGGCCAGACATAAGTTTTCTACATGTTAAATGGAAGTAGAACTGCCTAAGAGTTTGGTTTCAAGTGTTGAGCAGTGACATTTCTTCTTTTGCTCTCTGTTGGTACTCAGGGAAGAGGTGAAATAGTTTCTCTGGTTCCCTTGACTGTCTTTACTGCCCTGGTGGGTACTTCCAGTTCAGAGCTCTCTGGCTATGTGCTGTAAACAGTGAAACCCAGGTTGTGTTAGGTTATGAATTTCAGATTGCTTTGGTGATCCTTCAGATTACCTACCCTCGCAGATTTAAGCACCAAACTCTAATCTAGGCACCAAACTCTAAGTGACTCATGGTGGAGGGTGGAATTTTTTTTTGAACAAAAATCAAATCATTTGGGTACCCCATCTCTGCCTTTAATGGTGTGGGATTTCTTAGAGTGCTGCCAGGATCATAAATGTTAAATTATTATTTGGTGAATGAATAACTGGAGAGTAGGGAAAAAGGCAGAGAGAGGCAAGATTGCCTATTGCAATCTTGGGACAGCTGGGATCATATTTCGGGATCACTCCTGAGACTCAAGAGCTGTTCTGCATCTTGAAGGACTCCACAGACAGGGAAGAAGAAAGAGACAAGGTTATCCTTTACCAAGGCCCAAGAGCCAACAGAAAGTGTTTAGATTTATAAATCTCTTTGAGAATTTTAAATTTTATCCCAAAATAATTTTAATCAACATTAAAAAAAATTCTGAAAGGTTTTGCTATGAATAGCTGTACACCAAATGAGATTCAAATTGAAGATAGTTTCTTGTAAAATAGAACAAAGTTAAAAACACATTGCCTATTATCAAGTGGCTGTGAGAAGAAGGTATTTATCCTGCATAGAGCTAACTATATAACATTTGTATTTTGAGAAATAATCATTTAACCTTTATACTGCAGCTGTCAGTCTCAACTTACTGTGAGAAACACTTGGTTAGGTTTTAAAATTGGACCTCTTAGCAGTATCAGAAGAATAAACTTCCCAGTGCATAAATCTGTAATACAGGATAATAACTACCATGATCTGTTGGATCATACACAGCTCAAATCTAACCCAACACTAAGCACAAAGATCAGGACTAAGTAGAAGTGTGCTTTGTTATGGCTGAAGACACTAAAGCTGGCATCTCGGACAAAGGAACATTGATTTCATGTCTACCATATAGTGAAATGAAACTTTCCAGTAGTAAGATACGATAGACTCTATGGGTACCAACCCAAGACCAAAAATTAAAAGTTTTACATCTATAGGACTGTAGCCAAGTAGATAAGAAAAGACTATCTGGGCTGTATAGTATTTCCCTAATCTGACAGATACGAATGAGATTTTAGTTCAAGTCTAAGTAGAAAGTGAGATTTACATTGGGATTTAAGAGTTATTAAAACAGTAGTGCTTCAGAGCTAGGGATGTGGTATCCATAGGAATGGAGTTTTATTGACAAACCACTTGTATTTATGCAAAGACAGAATTGGTCTGAGGGCATAAACAATCATCAGGAAGTTGTAGTTGAGCAAAAATACATAAATAAATAAATGAATAAATAAAAAAGGAAGAGAAGAGAAAGAGTGACTTAAAGGACAAGGGAGAACCACCCTGGTTTTATCCCAGTTATGAGGGATGCATGCAGTGCCTCTGGAAGATTCACTGTTGATCGGCCTCAGTTATGTTTATGTTTACCATAGAACCTACTGGCACATACAGGTGCCCAACAAAGAGTTGTTGAAAAAATATGCTTTGTACCCTAATGATATTTGAGGATACTCATTTTCGTATTCTCTTTTCCATCTAACACAGTGCTGAGAACTTAGTGTTTGCTCAAAATTCATTAGTTAATTGATTTTTCTGCCTTTGGCATCTTTGGTAAAGCACAATTCACAAGACAGAGACTTCTTTCCAAACTGTTTGAGCTGCCCATCCCCTCAAAACAAAGGCAATGACAATGAGAGAGGGATGAGAAGGAAAGGGTGCTAACATTTTACCAAATTAATGAGGGGATGCATTGGTGCCCACAATGTGCTGGGAAATACAAGACTAGTCATAAGCCCATCTCGGAAAAGCTTGAACAAGTCCACAGGGACTACAACAGTTGTTGAATTTATGGTACCCTGGGAACCTCTATTTGTCAAGTGCCACAGAAGCAGCCCTGACACTGGCACAGGTGAAGATGAATTTTCATTCAGAGCAGTGAGCCTTCTGACTCCATTAATCCTCAGGGTTTTGATGATGAATTTCTTTCTTTTTTAATTTTATTTATTTTCACTCTAACGCCTCCTCCCACTGCCCTGCAATAGCGTGGAAGGAACAGAACAGATGGTGCTGTACGTGGAAGACAGAGGGCTCATGAGGATACAAAGCCTGCCCACTCTGAAATCACATGACTGCATGAGCAAGGAAAAGCCTTGATTTCCCCTGGGAGACACAGATGCAATGATGTTAGTAATCCCAGTGGAGGGAGAGGAGGGGAAGAAGGCTAACAGGCCATTTACAAGGAAGACCATACTTATACCAGTATACTCCTTAGCAAGAACCATGTTTTATCACAAAATAACAGGAGGACCAATATCTGGAGATTCAAAAATACCAAGGTAAAATATAGGCAAACAAGAGCTTTCATATGCTGCTACACAAAACCCATTTAGAATAAATTGGTAAGGACACACAGTAGTAGAATACTGGCCTCTAGTTAACCTGCAATTGGCTCTGACCCAGTTTTAATCGGAAGAAGCCAGGATTTACAACCTGCTTAAGGATGGAGTTTGACAACAGCTATAATCAGAAGAGCTGTCAACACAAGGACAGCTGTCAAACCAAAACGTAATTCATAAAAAATAATAGCTAAGCCCCCAGAGATATCCTCAACATTGTCCACTCTCACTGGATCTAACCACACTTACAGTTTTATGAAAGTTCCAAGAATAGGTTAAGGGTCATCAAATAAAAGCAAATAAAATCAACAAATAAATAGCTATTGGGTACCTACTAAATAAAGAGTTAAATAAAATTAATTGACAAAATGGGTAGAATATGATCAGCAGATTGCCTTGCATAGAAACAACAACAACAAAAAAAACCCCAAACTCACTGCTATTGAGTCGATTCTGACCCATAGCAACCCCCACTGGGTTTCCAAGGCTGTAAATCTTTACAGAAGTTGATTGACTCATCTTTCTTCTGTGGAGTGGCTGATGGGTTTGAACCACCGAGCCTTTGGTTAGCAGCCAAATGCCTTAACCACTACACCACCAGAGCTCCTTTAGCATACAGTAGGTGCTTAATACATGATAATGATAATAATTATTATTATTACATACAAGATTCTGTTTTGACTGCCCTAAAAATTGGCAAAAGTTTAGTGACCTACATTAAAAATGAATCACTCCTATAACTGATTATTAATTAAACTTAAAACATTTAATAATATAGTCCCTGAGTTGTCAGAATATTTTAATTTTATGTATTTATAATGCCAAAATCTCTGAAAAATGATACTATTTAGTGTTTAATTATCTTGATTATAGCATATCCGGTATTTGTTTTCTTCTTTCTGCAATGATTAATATAATCTTGGAGACAGAATAGAAGTTGTTTTACTAGATCGATTTGGGCAAGATTTCTGAACCAAGGATAATTTTTATTAATGTCTAAACTCTCAGTGAACACAAATAAGAATATAAAAGCACATAGATTGACATGAATACTGACATATATATTTACTCACAAGTTCTGTCTTAAAAAATAACCTTGATTCACTGACCAAGGTGATCAGTGATAAAGGATTTTCACTTATTTCTAGAAAATATGATCTTCCACAAAATAATGTCTACTTTAAAAAGGATACCAGGATTGTAAATTATTTATGAAATTATGAAGAGGGCTGGATGTGGCATCAGAAGACCCACACAAGTGTCTTGACTCTGTTATGTGAAACCTGTATTACTCTGTCCTTGGTCACAACATCTCTCTGGACCTGGATTTTTCATTTGCAAATGAGGGGAAATAACACCTGGCTCAGACATTTGTTGGAAAGATCAAAAGAGATTACATATATGGAAATAGTAACACTACCCCTGTTTGTCTAGGTTTGGCCTTTGTGTGTGTATGTGTGTGTGTGTGTGTGTGTGTAAATTTTTAATTAAAGTATATGATATATACAGTAGAGTACCAACATCATTACATATATCTAGGAGCCTCTCAGTGGTGCAAACAATAACTGCTTGGCTGCTAACCAGAAGGCTGGCAGTTCAAATCTACCTAGAGACACCTTGGAAAGAAGCCTGATGATCCATGTCTGAAAAATCAGCCACTGAAAACCCTATGGAGCACAGTTCTACTCTGATGTACACAGGGTTGCCATGACTAGGAACTGACTCAAGGGCAACTGATTTCATTTACCTATCTACCCGCCTCTCATCTAACTATCTACACAGATCAATGAATTTTCATAAGATGAACACATCTATGAAACTAGCACATAGATAATCAGATCACTCTCTCAATCTCAGAAGCACTCCTGTCCTGTGCTCTCTTCCAGTTGCTACCTCCTGCCCTTCCCCCAGGTGGTCATTCTCCTGTCTACTAATGCTGGAGATGAGTTTTTTTTTTTTTTTACCTGTATGCAAATCATACATAGTATATACTCTTGTGTCTGTCACCTTGAGCTCAACATTATGTTTGTGAGATTCATTCAAGCTGCTGCATGTAGTTGTAGTTTATTCTCACTGCTGTATAGTATTCCACTGAATGAATACTCTAGATTATCCTGATCATATATATATATATATATATATATATATATATACACATGTATATATATATATTTTTTTTAAATTATGATTTGGATGAAAGTTTACAGAGCAAATTCCATACAGCAGTTCACATACACTTTGTCTCATGACATTGACCACAATTTACCACAATGTAACAGCTCCACTCCCGCCTCCTCCCAATCAATAGTTACCTCTTCCCTGTATCCATCCCTCCATGCACTCCTGCCCCCTGAGCTGTCTCCCTGTGCATACACAGTCCTTCTTTCTCCCATGATTGTTCTCTCCAAGGAGTGTATCTACCTCAGGTAAATATTCAGCTGATATGCCTGTCTTTTGTTTGGCTGGAAGCCACAGGAGTGGGTTCAATTCCAGAACTGAAGGGCAGCTAGGGGCTATAGTCTCAGTGGTTCCATCAGGCTCTATCAGACCAGCAAACCTGGTCCCTTTCTTTTTTTCCCCAAATGATTTTGAGTTTTGTTCTACATTGTCTCCCACTCTATCCAGGATCTCCTACATAGATCCCCCATGGAGTGGTTGACAGTGGGAGCCGGGCACCATCTAGTTCTGGTCTCATAGTCATACAGGCTGAGGATCGTATGGTGTACTAGTCGTTTGGACTAATTGTTTCCATGAATCTTTGGTTTTCTTCATTCTTCTTTGCTCTGGACGAGGAGAGACCCATCATTGCAAGTTTAAGCAAGCTTTTAAGATTCCAGTCGCTACTCTCCAAAGTAGGAGGTGGAACAATGTTTTGTATAGTATGTTATGCCAATTGAGCTTGATATTCCCTGAGACTATGGTCTCGAGCCCACAGGTCTAACTACTTGCTCCCTCTGGGTAGCTGGTTGTGGCCAAGAAGTGACTACAACCTTGTCCCTTGTCAGGTCTACTATATACCTGGGTCTTCTTACAGAACATACAAATACACTTGTAGAAACATTGTCTGCCAACCCTACACATGGTCTTGGGCAGATATTCTATTTCTTGAAATGTTTTACCAATGTTCTAGACTCCAGTGTTCTATCAATTCTGGAAGTTATTAGTCAATATATCTTTAAATATTGATTTTCCTCTAATCTCTTCTTCTGGAGTGCCTATTTAAAAAGGTTGGACTTTTTCATTCCATTCTCAATGTCTTTTACATTTTCCATCTCTGTTGTGCTTCTGTGCTGACTATTTGGTGATTTCCTTATCTTTTAGTTTTCCTTATCTTTTAGTTTACTAATTCTTTTTAACATCAATTTTTTTTCCCTCCCACAATTGTGGAAATTCTACATTTTAAACTATCCACTGAAGTTTTAAATTTTTGTATATTTTCATTTATTGAAGTCTCTTTGGTTCTCTTTCAAACCTGCCTGTTCTTTTTTAGTGTCTTGTCCTTGTGTTTTTGAATTTTTGCTTTATACAGACTTATTCTGATCATTTCTATCCAATAATTTTACTGTCTGAAATTCCTTAAAGTTTAATCTAGTGGTTTACTATGTCTGCTGACATTCACTCAAGAGTATTTTGTAATTTTGAGTTGTGAGCTCATTTTCAGCAGAGCTTCATTCTATAGGAATTTTAGGCTGCTTGGGTTTAGAATGTGACCGTCAAGAGAAATTTAGCTTTTGCTTACAGGTCCCTTATGGGTAAGGTAACCCAGATAATTTTTTATGTTAAATTCTGGATTTGAGGACTCCTGAAACAGAGATTATAAGTTTTAACCCCAAACTTTTGTGAGCTACGGCTTTCTTTTTCAGTCCAATTCTGGTCCAAGGCAGATAAGTGTCTTTGTCTTCTTTCATTATACTGATGGATCCACCTTTTCTAATCTTTTACTGAGGTTTTTTTTTTTTTGGTAGCCCTTTGGATGTTCTGGCTTTATGTGCAGGGTCTCAATTCCAATACCCCACGACTTCTGCTTCAAGACGTCTCATTTCCCAGGTTGGGCTGGCACTGAAACTCAAGCCCATAGTTTTCCTGGATTAGATACAGTGTTAGCTCACAAACTTAGTGCTATGGTTATCAAGCTCTTCTTTATGGGAATGAAGAAGTCTGGGGATTTCCCTTATCTAAAAAGGATGTTCGGTAAATTTTGTCCAGCAAATGTTGTTTTCAGGTCCACTGAGTCAGTTCCTATGTACAGTAACCCTATGCACAGCAGAACAAAATGCTGCCTAGTCCAACATGCGCTAACAAATATTTGTTTAATAAACGAAATGTAAGAAATTCATAGTACTAATAGAGCTTATGACATCTGAATTGAAAAGAATTTAAATTTAATTTTTGAACAGGTAATATGTGTACATGGTTTCAAATACAAAAGATATAAAAGGGTTTACAGGATTTTTAAAAAAATCTTACCTGTCTTCTAACCTCACAGTTCCTCTTTCTTAGGCAACCAACATTATTAGATTTTTGTTTCTTTCAAGAGATATTTTATGCATTTACTAGCAAATGCAAATATGTATCTGTGTACATGTACACATACAAGTATTTTAATTTTCTATAAATATTTTATTTACTATTGCTTAGTTTCTTTCAGATATTTATTCTCTTTAAGATAATTATTTCATTTTTTGTTATTGAAAATATACACAGAATGTACACCAATCTGACAATTTTTGTGTGTACAAGTCAGCGACACTGCTTTCATTCTTCAAGTCTGCCACATTCTCACTCTCCTTTTCCAAACTGTTCTTCCCTCATAACATAAAATTGCTGCCTTCCTATCTAATCTTTTGAGTTGCTGTTGCCAATTTGATCCCACATAGTTTTTTTTTTTTTTAAAGCATAAGCTGTTTATGAAGGTTCCCGTTTTTCCACATTCTCAACAATCAACATTTAATTTGTGACTTTTTCATTCAGGCCATCCTAGTGGGTATGAAGTAGTATCTCACGGTTTTGATTTGCATTTTGCTGATCACTAACGATGTCAAGCATCTTTTCACGTGCTTATTGGCCATTTGAATATCTTCTTGAAGAAGTATCTATTCAGATCCTTTGCCCATTTTCAAATTGGGTACCTTTTTATTATTGAGTTGTAAGAGTTTTTTATATATTCTAGATACCAGTCACTTATCAGAAATATGATCGACAAATATTTTATCCCATTCTGTGGGCTGTCTTTTCACTTTCTTGATGGTGTCTTTTGCAGTACACAAGTTTTAAATTTTGAGAGAGTCCAATGTATTTTTTTCTCTTATCATGCTTTTGGTATCATATGTAAGACTCTCTTGCCAAATCCAAGATCATAAAGAATTACCTCTATAATTCCTTGTAAGAGCTGAATTATAGTTTGCTCTTACATTTAAAGCTTTGAACCATTTTGAATTATTTTTTGTATATGGTGGGAGGGAAAGGTACAATTTCATTCTTTCACATGTGTCTATCCAGTTGTCCCAGCATCATTTGTTGAAAAGATTATTTTTTCCCTATTGAATGGTCTTGGCACTCTTGTTGAAAATTATTGACCTAATATGTATGAGTTTATTTCTAGACTCTCAATTCTATTCCATTGATCTCTATGTTTATTCTTATGCCAGTACCACACTGTCTTGGCTACTGCTGCTTTGTAGTTAAGTTTTAGATTGGGAAGCGTGAGCCCTCCTACTTTGTTTTTTCTTTAAGAATATTGTTTATCTATTCAGGGCCCCTTGAATTCCATATACATTTTAGAATTAGCATGCCAGTTTCTACAAAGAAGTCAGCTGGAATTCTATTTAGAGATTGTGTTGAATCTGTAGATCAATTTGGGAAGTATTGCCAGCTAAGCAATGTAATTGTCCAACTCATGAACTTTGAGTGTTTTTCCATTTATTTAAATCATCTTTAATTTCTTTAAACAATGTTTTGTAGCTTTCAGATATTAGTTTCATACCTCTTTGTTAAATTCCCTAAGCATTTTATTCTCTTTGATGCTACTGTAAAAGAATTGTTTTCTTAATTTCATTTTTGGATTGTTCATTGCAATAATACAGAAATACAATTGAATTTTGTATACTGATCTTGTGTCCTGACACCTTATAAACTCATTAGTTGTAATAGTTTTTTAGTGGCACCTTAGGATTGCATATTTAGAAGATATGTCATCTGTGAATAGAGACAATTTAACTTCTTTCTTTTCAATCTGAATGCCTGCCTGTCTCTTTAGCGATAGGCTGGAGGCTAGAACCTCCAATACGAAGTGGAATAGAGGTGATCTAGTTTTTGATTTTAGGAGGAAAGCATCCAGTCTTTCATTATTAAATATGATATCAACTGTGAGTTTTTTGTAGGTGCCCTTTAACAGGCTGAGGGAAGGAAGATGGGGCAATCTACTTCCATAAAGATTTACTGCCACGGAAACCCAATGGAGGGTCGCTATGAGTCGGAATCAACTCAGTGGCACTGAGTTTGGTTTTGAATTTTTGTCATCAGGTTTAGGAAGTTTCCTTTTATTACTAGTTTGTAGAGTGTTTTTATTATGAAGAGTGTTGGAGTTTGTCAAATGCTTTTTCTGCAGCTATTGGGATGAGCATGTGATTTCAATGTTTATTCCATCTATATAATATAATATACTAGGAGCTCTGGTAGCATAGTGGCTAAAGCACTTGACTGCTAACCAGAAGGCTGGCGGTTCAAACCCACCAGCCACTCCTCGGAAGGAAGGTTGGGCAATCCTACTTCCGTAGTGATACTGCCTCGGAAACCCAAGGAGGGGTCGCTATGAGTCGGGGCCGACTCGACGGCACATAACAACAACAACAAATATAATATACTAGATGAATTGATTTTCAGATGTTACACCAATCTTGCATTCCTGGGATAAATCCCACTTGATCATGTTATATAATTCTTTATATATTCTGGATTTGTTTTACAAGCACTTTGTTGAGGATTTTTGCAACCATACTCATAATACATACTGGTCTATAGCTTTCTTATGATATCTTTGTTTTTTGGTATCAAGATAATACTGGACTCACAAATAGAGTTGAGAAGTGTTTTTCTCATTTCTATCTTGTTGAAATAGCTTTTAAAGAATTGGTATTAAGAATTTTTTAAACGTTTGGTAGAATTCAGTGAAGCCTTCTGGGCCTGAGTTTTCCTTTGTGGATAGTTTTTTGATGATGAATTTAATCTCTTTACTTGTAATAGGCCTATTCAGATTGTCTATTTCTTCTTGAGTTAGTTTTAGTAGTTTGAGTCTTTCTAGGAATTTATCCATTTCACTTAATTATCTAGTTTGTTGGTATACAATCACTCACAGCATTCCTTTATAATATTTTTTACTTCTGTAACGTTGGTGATAATATCCTCTTTCATTTCCGATTCTACAAATTTGAGTTTTCTTTTTTTTTCTTGATCAATGTAGCTAAAGATCTGTGCATTTTGTTGATCTTTCAAAGAATAAACTTTATCAGTTTTTGTCTTCTTTATCTCATTATCCTGCTCTAATCTTTATTATTTATTAACCTTCATTCTACTTGTTTTATGTTAGTTTGCTCTTCTTTTTACGGTATGTTAAGGTGTAAGATTAGGCTATTGATTTGAGATCTTTTTCTTTCCCAATTTAGACATTAATAGCTGTAAATTTCCTTCTCACTGCTTTAGTTGCATCCCATGGTATGTTGTGTCTTCATTTTCATTCATGTCAAAGTATTTTATGATTTCTCTATTGATTTCTTATTGATCCCATTGGTTACGCAGGAGTGTCTTGTTTAATTTCCACATATTTGTGAGTTTCCCAATTTTTGTCACCACTTTCACTGGGGAGTGGGTCAGTGGAGCTCTTCATGCTCTCGTGCCAGAAGCTGATGTCTGCCTTCATTATTATAGTTCTAAAATAACACCTCGGTATTTGGAAGAGTGAGTTCCTCTTTTTATTCCTCTTCAAATTGCCTTAGAAAGTTTTGGCTCTTTGTTCTTCCACATGAATTGTAGAATAAGCTTGTAGAATTAAAAAAAAACCAAAAAAACAACCCTGCTGGGATTCTTATAAAAATTCCCTGAATTAATTTTTATGATATTAAGCCTTCTCATTATTTCCTTCTACTATTTAGGACTTAAAAAATATCTTTTGAAGAAAGTATTGTACTGTTTTTCTATAAAACAGATTAGCTCCTAGGATTTTGTTGCTCATGTAAATAACATCTTTAATTTTTTTTAAATTTTCTTTTTAAAATTGGTGTTTAAAAGTAATTGAATTTTTAGATTGATCTTATATTCAGCAACCTTGGTATTTGAGAGGTGCTCTGGTTACCTAGTGCTGCTCTGACAAGAAATATACCACAAATGGGATGGCCTTAACAAACAGGAGATTATTCTTTCACAATTTGGAGGCTTTAAGTCCAAGTTCAAAGTGCCAGGCTCTAGGGGCTGGGTGAAAGCCTCTCAACCTTGGGGTCCAGCTCTACCTCCTGCTCCCGGGCTACTGGAGCTAGAGGCATTTCTTCACTCAGGCAGCTGCTGGCTGCTGAGGCTGAGAAGCCCCAAGGTTGACAAGTAAAAAGGCACAGTCTCGATGTTACCAAATCACACGGCAGGTCATTAACTTAAGTCCACTGTAAGGCCCAAGGTCAGCGGAGCATAGCAGGCTACTGAGCAATGACATGGCTATATGCAGGGTCCAAGCACGCCATAGGCTAGAGACCATTCCAAAGCTTCTCCTTATATACAGGAAGCTGACCACATACCCAAAGGCAGCTACTCAGCTACTCACAGTAGATTCCACCATGGAGTTGATTACCAGTCTCATCTTGGGGAATACTACATCCAGCTGCCCAGCTACTCAACCAGGCCCAGCCAAGTTGACACACAAACATAACCACCACACCATACTATTAGTTTTAATTATTTGACTGTTGATTCTTTTCTGTGTAGCTAATTATGTTGTTTAAAAATAATGATAATTTCATTTTTTTATCCATTCCATGCACCTTTTATTTCTTTTGCTTTTCTTTCTGTGTATTTTAGAATTCTAACGTAATACTAAATAGAAGCAGTATTGAGAGGCATTCTTTCCTTGCTCCTAATTTTAATGAGATTGTTTCAAATAGTCTATGTTTAATAATAATGTTTGCTCTAGGTTTTTGCTACATAACTTCATTAAGTTATGGAAATTTCCTTCCATTCCTGGTTTATTAAGGGTTTCAACCATGAATAAGAATACTAGTAAACATTTACAGAGTATGTACCAGGCATGAGACACTGTTCTAAGTACTTTACATAGATTAACTCATTATATGCTCATAACAAACCTCAGATTATCATCTTTATCTCACCATGAGTAAACTGAAAAAACCAAAACACAAACCCATTGCCATTGAGTCTTACTCCAACTCATGTTGTTGTTGTTATTTGCCATCGAGTCGGCCCCGACTCCTAGTGACCCCTCCTTGGGTTTCCGAGGCAGTTATCACTACGGAAGTAGGAATGCCCAACCTTCCTTCCGAGGAGTGGCTGGTGGGTTTGAACCG
>NW_006921630.1:6832550-6838741 GCF_000298275.1 Orycteropus afer afer
TTAAAGAATTAATAATAATAATAATAATAATAAAAAATGTTAAATAATTCTTGAATACCTGGGATAAATCCAGTTTGGTCATGGCCTATCTTTATTTTAAAAAAAATATTTCTGGATTTCATCTGCTAGTATTTTATTTAGGGATTTTTCATCTATGTTGAAAAGTAAGATTGACTAACAATTTTTCTTTTCTACTGCTGGCTTTGCTACCAAGGTTATACTAGCTAAATTCATAAATAAGTTGGGACATGTAACTGGTGACATCTCAATCTTGGCTATGAGGCTGAAAGTGTTTCTTGTAGGAGAGATTCTGTGTCCTTTAGTGACAGCGATTAGCATCTCAGTCGTCAGTAACAGTACCAAGAATGAAATAATATATTTTCAAAGAAGGTTGGAGAAGGCTCCATTACTCTTGATAATACAGAAATGCTCAATTTACTGTGATGTACCCAATAAGAATTTTAATACATCTCCAAGTTTACAATTTATTAATACATTGTTTTGGTTTTCTAGTGTCAGCTCTAACAGGAATCTAGCACAAATGGATGGTTTCAACAAACAGGGATTTATTCTCTTACAGTTTAGGAGGCTATAAGTTTGAGTTCAAAGTGCCTGGGGACTGGGTGAAGGTCCCTTGACCTTGGGCTTCAGTTCTGCCTCTTGCTCCTGGTCCACTGGAGCTGGAGGCATCCCTTAATCAGGGAGCTGCTGGCTGCTGAGGCTGACAAACCCAGCGTTTCGACAAGTAAAACAGCACAGTCCCAAGATTATCAAGCAACACAGCAGGCCACCGGTTCAAGTCACAAACAGTTCCAAGATCAGCAGACAACAAGGCAGGTTACTGAATGAAGACTCAGCTACATGTAGGGTGCAACAGTGCCAAAAAGGCTAGAGATCTTTCTCAAATCTGCTTCTTATACACTGGAAGTAGACCTCATCCCTGAGGCAGCTACTTAGCTGCTCACAGTAGATTCCACCATGGAGTTGATTACCAGTCTCATATGGGGAATAACTACATCCAGCTGCCAAGCTGACACAGAACTTAACTACCACATTACACATATGTTTTCTTTTAACAAAAAGTTATTGTACCTCTGCTAGCTGGCAGGCACTTTTCTAAGCACTATGGATATAGTGTTGGACAGACAAGGCTGAGATAAACAAATAGAGAAAAGTTTTAAATATTATTAATAATAATTTAGATATGTCTTACCATAATGTAGAGCCGTTTGACCTTCATTGTCCTATAAAAGAAATAATAAATTTTAGAAGTCTAAATAATAATAAGAGCATTAAAGTATATAAGTTATACTCTGGAGTACAAGGTATATATGATATCTCAAACTTCCATAAGTTTATCAGACATAGTTGAGTCAGATGAGCCTCACAGTAGCTTTTGACCAAGCTCTCTGTCATGGAGAATAGGGAAATGTGAATGGCAACTTGGGTGTTGCAGCAGCTACAGCAGAATGATAGGATAATCAGATCTGCAGAGAAACCAAAGGAAGAGTTGGTTTAAGAAGTTAAAATGTAGCAGTTTGATCATCCAACTGGTGCAGAAAAACTGACACTGTATCATTTATGTTGATGAGCATTAGAATGCTTTTTTTCTAAGCTTCTTCCAAAATCTAAGAAGTGTGTGTTTTATAGTCAGAATGAGTTGATAGTTTTTTCATCCCTTCATCCTTTTCAAAGATTCACAAACTCCAGACTAATACTATTACAGGCTTTTAAAACTATGGCCATTAAATTGATTCGGACTCATAGTGATACTATAGAGTAGAACGGCTCCATAATGTTTCCAAGGCTGTAAATCTTTACAGAAGCAGATTGTCACATCTTTCTCCTGTGGAGTGGCTGGTCAAGCCGCTGACCTTTTGGTTGGCAGCCAAATACTTTAATGACTGCACTATCAGAGCTCTTATCGGTTTCTTAACCAGATAAAATATTATAAGGAAATGAAAAATATACAAAGTCCTAGAAGTTTGTTAAGAAAGCCAAACTTCTCATAGAATACCCCAGCATTTCAGTTAAATTTTTTTGTTTTAAAACCAAGATATTCTAATTATATATACTAATTACATCACAGATGAACATTCTTATTTTTATTTTTTTGAACGTTTTATTGTGACTCGGGGGAAAGTTTACAGAGCAAATTAATTTTCCACTCAACAATTTATACACATTTTGTTTCATGACATTAGTTGCAATCCCCTCAGTGTAACAGCATTCTTCCTACTCTCCTTGGGTACCTTCTTCCATTTGTTCTTCCTTCCTGTCCCTTCCTACCTTTACAGCTTTGTTTTTGGGCAAATTCTGCCCTTTTGATCTCATATGGTTGACTGTTCTGAGAAGCATGTTCCTCATGCACGTTACTACTGCTCGCTTTATTGAGCAGTCTGTTGTTTGACTGAAAGGTGATCTATAGGAGAAGGTTCAGTGCCAGGTTTGAAGGGTGTCTAAGGGCCTTAGTTTCAGGGGTTCCACCAGTCTCTATAAGGCCAGCAAGTCTGGTCTTCTTTATAGTTTGATTTATGGGGTCAATTAGGACCTTGGACTTCAATTTTCTTCACTCTTCTTTGTTCTGACAGGGAGAGACCAACAGTTTTATCTTAGATGGCTGCCCACAGATGAGTACATTTAGCAATGCTATTGCTTGAGAGCAGCCAATCACATTATGTGAACAAAAAATAATCAGGATTAAGCAAAGGTGAAAAGTAGAATTTATTATTAATTTGATATGTACTTAGTAATACACATGGCCATTATTATACCCCTGGCAATTAACTATGAATAACTTGCTGAGGTTGGTTTTATAACTTAAACCACACTAGCCCTGGGTACACTGTATCTGCCTATTCCACTTTCCAATAGCTGAGTGTGCTGTGGGGGATAGCTTTCAGAATTTTTTGGCTATAGTTTTCCCTATTTAATCCCTATGAAGGAAAGAAAGAAGCTGACATAGGGATCTTCTGGTTCACATAGGTAGTAAGAAAAAGCCACTCTTTTAAGAGCTACCTAAGGAGCTCTGGTGGTGTAGTGGTTAAGGCATTTGGCTGCTAACCCAAGGGTCAGTGGTTCAAACCCACTAGCCATTCCGTGGAAGAAAGATGAGGCTGTCTGCTTCCATAAAGATTCATAGCCTTGGAAAACCAGTGGGGGTTGCTATGAGTTGAAATTGACTTGATGGCAGTAGTTTGGTTTGGTTTGGTAAAAGCTTCTTAACACCTAGAGGTGCTTGGCAGAAATGACAACTGGTGGGAGTGGGGTGGAAGGGGGTACAACACTGAAAAACTATAGTTTAATTAGATTGTTTTCCTAAACCTGGAATGAAGGATCTGATTGGTGTGTGTATACTAATGGGAGGGGATACAGAAGAAGTAGTTTTGAGGGACCCTGGGGGTGGAGTGGCCTTGGCTGAGGCACAGCAGTGCCTAAGTTTGGGATGTGCATCGAGCATTACAAAGATAAACTATAAAGGGAGTAAAAGAAGGAAACCCACATCAGGGGGTGAGAAAGCCTAAGAAAAATTTCTGCCTCCTTCTTTCTTATCTTTTCTAGATACAGTTCCTACCCTGCTCCCCTTTGCCCTGCCCTGTTTCGAGGTTAAGGACAGGCAGGGGAGAAAGGTGAGGCTGTTACAGTGAACAGGATCTGAGTGATGCTAAGTCAGGGCAGCATGACAAGGCATTGTGTTTTGCAGTATTTTATCTCTTGGCTACAGCCAAGACTAATTCTGTAAGAATTACACCAAACATCATGGCTTAAGACTCCCAACCACTTTGCCAGTTTTCAATATTAATCAGTAAAAGTATATATAGATGTGCATACACACACACACATCCACATATACACATGTATGTGTGTCTATGTGTACTTATTTATACACTGACATTTATAGTTTAAATGTGAATGTCTGGCAACAGAAAGCAAGTTTCAGAAAGTTAATCTATTGCAATTCCAGGACTCTATTTATGCATCCATCATACAAATTATATTTTCCACAAACATCCATCTTAAGAAAACATCATTCTTTGATCATTTTGTGCTGAACTATGATCAAGGCAAAGGAAGGCACTAGAGTTAGGCAACAAAGGTGAATACTATTACATACATAGTCCTGCAACAACAATAGTAATGACAATAATCTATGAGTGGATATACAGATAAACACACAAGCTGAAAAGGTATGAGAAGGCTAATGGGACTCCACCCACAAATACACATATGTTAGAGGCTGTTTCTACAAATGTGCTGCAAATATGTTCATGAATATAATAGAGAATACAGAAGGCAAAGTGATGAAAACTCCTTACCCAAACAAAGTGATGAAAACTCCTTACCCAAACACTTCATACACAAGAGAATGAGGCACTAGGCCTGGGGACTCAGGACCATAGTGCTGGGGGACATCAAGGTCAACTGGCATAACATAGCCCACAAAGACAAGGTTTTACATCCTACTTTGGTGAGTATCTAGTGAGGTCTTAAAAACTTGTGAGCAGCCATCTAAGATGCAACTATTATTCTCTTCCCATCCAGAACAAAGAGGAGTGAAGAAAATCAAAAAGGAAAAGAAACAATTAGTTCTAAGAACTAACATGTGAATCACAGCCTTCATTAACCTAAGAACTAGAAGAATTAGAACTGCTGGCTGCTCTGAAAGGGATCACAATAGGAGGTTTTGGATAGAGTGAGAGAAAAATGTGGAACAAAACTCAAAATCATAAAAAAGACCAGTCTTGCTGGCCTTATAGAGACTGGTAGAACACCTGAGACTATGGCTCTTAGACACCCTTAAAGCCTAGAACTGAACTCACCATCCTGCTGAACTTTCAGCCAAACACAGGCCTATAAGGTGAAGAATAACACCAGGGAGGTATGCTCTCCTTAGAACAATCAATCATAGAGAGGAAAAAGGTAGCATTTGGCCAGGGATAAAGCTCAGAAGACAGAAAGGGATAGGAAAGAAGGAGAAATACGAATGGTTAACACAGAGAGGAAGTGGGAAGAGTGCTGTTACTTCATGGGATTGCAATCAATGTCACATGCACACATACACACACACAGATGTGTATGAATTGTTGAATGGAAAACTAATTTGCTCTGTTAACTTTTACCCAAATCACAATAAAAAGTGAAAACGAACAAACAAGCAAACCCACAATCAACTGATAACCACTACAGGAAATGCTGGAGAATGAAGAGTTAGAAGGGAGTGGGGAGAGGAAAGCATAGTTCTCTTGCTATTTGTGAGTAATTTTCATGCTTAATCACTGTGCTCATATAAACTCAAAGGTTATTTAGCTCCTTTCAGTTTCTAACTGCTTATTTTCACTAGGGAGGTGGAAGAAAAAAATAATTTATTCAAATCAATTTACCAATGAATATTAAACCTCCAGATTTACAAATTAATGAGGAATATTTATTACGTTCCTATCATGTACCATTTACTGTTCTAGGCGCTGGAATCACAGAGGTGCACGAGACAGACAAAGTCGCTGATGTCATAAATCTTATGTTCTAGTGGGAGGAGGCAATTAGCAAATAAATATATTTAATAATGTTGTTGTTGTCATTGCCGTTGAGTCAGACCCAACTCATAGCGACCCCTTCTTGGGTTTCCGAGGAGGTATCATTACGGAAGTAGATCGCCCAACCTTCCTTCCGAGGAATGGCTGTGATAAGTGCTCTGGAAACAGAAAGCTGGGGGGAGATGTACCTGCTATTTTAGATTGAATGGACAAGAAGGACTCTGTGGGAAGATGTGTTTACACAGTGACCTGGTGATGAGTCTAGGATGGTCACATGACCCAAGCTGTGCAAACCATAGTGTCCATCATCCTCTTGGTCTGGAAGTAACATGTGACTTGAGTAATGTCAATTAGAGTTTTCTCTCAGTACTTTTCAAAATGGAGCTGGAGGATGGAGGATGGAGATAGGACAAAACGCTATCTTCTTCGATCAAAGGTAAAGTTGTAAGGCTGTCAGCCAAGCATTTCAAGTGGCCATGTTCTCTTTTTAGAGAAAATCAGTCTGTAAGTGGACACAATGAAATAATCCCAAAAGAAAAAATAGAGGTGAGAGAAGAGAGTCTCTGGTTGCCATCATTTCAACTGTATCTCAGCCTTTCATGGTTAAGTGAGCCAACAACAAAATGCTCCTTAGACAAATGTGAATGTGTGTGTATA
>NW_006921630.1:6839111-6842866 GCF_000298275.1 Orycteropus afer afer
TGAAGATTAGAGCCTTAGAAACACTATGGTGCAATTCTACTCTGTCCTAAAGGGTCACTATGAGTTGGAATTGACTCGACACCATCAGGATAACAGGTATATTTTTTTAACTTTTTTTGTAGATTGCCTCCTTGTGTACTTTTTAACTCTGGATTACGAATTCACTGTAAGTCGGGCTTTATCTGAAAAATTCTGTGTTGTCCTCCCTGGATTAGGGTCGATCCCTCCAGAATAATTTTGCTCTTGTTTCTCCCAGGCTCTTCAGAGTTATTAGCCTGAGATCCCTTATGCTGATTTCTTAGTTTAGGGATTTTTTTTTAACATAAATCAAGTACATTAAAAAAGGGCAGCCACCCACCCCTCCACTCCTACCACAGACATCGACTTGGAGTACAAACCCTCTATGGTAATTCTGTGATGGTAGGCAGAAATTTTTTTTTTTTTTAGCTTTCACTTTCACTGAGGGTGGCTGCTCTTTTTTGAGATCTCCATCCTAGTTATTGAGACTGGCAAGTCTTTTCAGGCCAGCCCCGTTTTGGTTAAACTTACCACTTGTTAAAGTTTTTTTTTTTTTTTTTAAACTTCATTTAAAAGTGTACTACTTTATTTTTCAGATGTGTTTGTTTTGGCTCTTGGAGAATTACCTTGCTTTTTTGTAAGCTCTGCAATGCATTTAAAAGGATGCTTGTGATATTTTATTCAGCATCTCTGCATGTTTTATCATGACAGAATATTCAGATTATTTAGTCTAGAATTTTGCAGAAAAATAGTCATTCCCTCAACTTTAAGATTCAGTTCACCTTCTTCAGGAAATCTTTCCTAACTCCTCAGGTATGGTTAGGTGCTCCTTTTCTAACAACTACAGGGAATAGCATATGTACTATATGTACTTATTTGTCTTTTCCAGTAAGACTATAAACTTCTGTAAACAAGTACTATTGATGTCTGTGGGAGTTCAGTTTGTGTGTCAACTTGGCTGGGCCTGATTGAGTGGCTGGGCAGCTGGTGGTAGTTATTCCCAATGATGAGACTGGCAATCAACTCCATGGTGGGCTCTACCATAAGCAGCTGAGTAGCTGCCTTTGGGATGTGGACTGCTTCCTGTATATAAGGAGAAGCTTTGAGAAAGGTCTCTAGTCTATGGCATGCTTGGACCCTGCACGTAGCCGTGTTGTTGCTCAGCAGCTTGCTATGCTCTGCCGACCTTGGGACTTACAATGGACTTAAGTCAATGGCCTGCCGTGTGGTAACATCATGACTGTGCCTTTTTACTTGTCAACCTTGGGGTTTCTCAGCCTCAGCAGCTAGCAGCTGTCTGAGTGAAGAAATGCCTCTAGCTCCAGTGGGCCGGGAACAGGAGGCAGAGCTAGACCCCAAGGTTGAGGGGCTTTCACTCCGCCCCTAGAGCCTGGCACTTTGAACTTGGACTTAAAGCCTCCAAATTTTAAGAATAAACTGTTTGTTACGGCCATCCCATTTGTGGTATATTCCTGTCAGAGTGGCACTAGGTAACCAGAACAATGTCTTTCATCCAGTGCCTATCGCAGTGTCTGGAATACAGTGTATGCTCAATAAATGTTCATGAAATAATGAATATATTAATCTTTTTTCATTAGTTTATTCTTTAAGTTTTTTTAAAAAAATTGTGATTTAGGTAAAATTTTACAAAGCAGATTCGTTTTACACTCAATAGCTCATATACATTTTGTTTCCCGACCCTGATTACAATCCCCACGATGTAACAGCCCTCTTCCTACCTCCTCTCTGCAGTTACCCCGTCCCCGTGTCTTTCTAACCTATGCGTTCCTGCCTGTCTGGCTTTCTCCCAGTGCAAATGCTGCCTTCCAATCTCCTACGATTGACTGTTCTGTATACAGTTTGACTTCTGAATTCTTTTTTCTTCACATGTGCATAAAACAAGTTACTCTCCTCAATTTATATGATTGTTTACCTCCATACATATACTCTGCACTAATCCTTCCTTCCTTATTTTTGATCATGCCCACATTTCATAAATAAATAATTTCTTTGAGGATTTCGTTTTTTATCTCTAGATTGGGTGCCCGATCAAATATAAGTATACTTTTTTAATCTATCAACTGAGGTATTGATGAAAATCTGAAATATTTGGGTCAGAACTGATAGATGGGAAACACCATTTATTTTATTCCTTTGTTTACCACTAAGTCACTGATAGCACTGCTGCTATCTATGCGTAATACTCTGTAGTCAAGTACTGATATTTTTTCAACTGCTGAAGGAATTTTACCAAACTGAATCAAGAGCCTTAATTCCAAGTAAGAATATATATATTTTTGCAGTCATAGAAATAACATGCTTTCTAGCTATTCTCTATAAGTGGAAAATCCTTCTGAGAATTACTGGATTTCTTTTTTTTAGTAACCATAGTAATTCTGATACTAATTCAATTCAGACTTGATCCACCATCTCTACTAATGTTAGTTCTAAAGATAGAGTAGTACTGCAGTGTGACCCATGAAATAAGTTGCAGGCTGCATGGAGGGGTTGGATTTGCCCATGAGGTGTTTCAAGTGAATATATGATAAGGGAGGCAGTCAAGCAAATTGGCTGGAGGAATTAGAAGTACTGACACAAATTACAGGTTAGCAATACAGTTTTGGATAATTTTTGATATTAATTATAAGCTTAGATTATCTTGCTTCTTTTTCTTTATAAAATAGATGATGAAATGAATCGACATTTTAGAAGTCTGTAAATTCATTTTATGCTTATTCTTCTAAGAATTTTTGTAGACATATAAGTTAAGCCTTTAGCTATAGATACTAAGCATACTCCTTTCTCTCGGGGAAAAAAAGTAGGTATAGTAACACCTCATTTACTGGCGACTTTAGAAAATGAAGTACTTTTATGTCAGCAGGTTTTTCAGATAAGTGTCCAAACATTAAAAACACTCTTGTAAATACTTCTGTAATTCTTCCCCCCGCCCAAAATCTTACTTATCATTCTACATGGAGAAACAGGGAAAATAATTTAACTATTTTTTGGATGATTCACTGTTACCATCATAAACTGAGTCCCTCCTATTTACTGAGTCAGCTACTATTTACTGTTGTATCTCCATGCTTAGAACCATGCCAGCCACCAAGTAAATGGCTGGGAATATGAGTGAACAAAAACATCACTTATTGCACATGCTGTCATGCAGATGATGCCTCTACAAGGTGTCAAAATATATAATAAGGCTATCTGGCCTCTCACTAAATGGCCCCAGATGACTTCTGCTTTTTTGTTGAGCTTGATTTTAGCCTTTTCTTTCCTGTAACATTTCCACAGCCATAAGATTATCAAGTATCCTTTAGTACTGTCAGTGTGCCTGAACATTTTTTTTTTTTTTTTTTACTTCTAATCTGTTGAAGGCTGAAAATTAGAGTAGAAAGTTTCTCAAGTTGTATATAAAATTAGGAAACAGTTTCTGAGTGATGGTCTGGAGATGGTCTCACATGCTTTGTAGCCGGCTTTATCACAGATCGGTGTATTTCATTTTCATGCTTTTTTAATTTTTTATTGTGATTTGGGTGAAGATTTACAGAGCAAATTCACTTTCCATACAGTAGTTCACATAATACTTTATCTCATGTCATTGACCACAGTTTACCACAATGCAACAGCTCCCCTCCCACCTCCTCCCCATAGTTACCTCTTCCCTGTGTCCATCCCTCCATACACTCCTGCCCCCTGAGCTGTCTCCCTGTGCATAAGCAGCCCTTTTTTCT
>NW_006921630.1:6843871-6850370 GCF_000298275.1 Orycteropus afer afer
ACAGACTAATACAATATTTGTCCTTTTGTGATTAACTTATTTCACTCAGCATAATGTCCTCCAATTTCATCCATGTTATGCAGTGTTTTGCAGATTCTACATTGTTCTTTAGCGTTGCACTGTATTCCATTGTGTGTATGTACCATAGTTTTTTTATTATTATTTTTCAAATGGCCCCAATTACAATCTCCAACCATGCTTGTTTTATCTTGATTTGGGGCTATATTCTCAATCAGAGATTTTCATTTTTTTTTTTTAAACTACAGAAGCTTTTGTTTAAATGGAATCTGGAGTGACAGGTAAATGAAGCAATTATAAAAGTGGCACTGCTCTGGCTGAGAATGAGAGCCACCAAGCCTTGTACACTTGGCATTCTTGTCTCTTCACCAATTGCCAGCAGTGTCACCAGAAGGGATTCCCTTTGTGCAGTCTGAAAATCACTTTCTAGAGACTGAAATTGCTGGGTAACAAATCTCTGGATAAGTTAGATGTCACTCTCTCACTTGCTCTCTTTCTACCTCTGGTCACTTGCCTAACCCTCCACAAAATAGTGGAACTAACTTTTAATTAATAATTATAACTTTATCTGAACAGCCCATTCATCAGTTTTGTTAATAGTTTGCCCTGAATAAAGGATAGAAAGTAATAGCATATACTCCAAGAAGCTGACAAAAGACAGATTAATTTGCAGACTTGATTCTCCAAGGATCTTCCTCATTAGGTATGCAGTAATTCATGCATCAAAACTAAGTTTGGACATAAAGTCATGAATCTATGATCAAATGGAAAATTAGGTTCAGCTATACTTTATGCCATCAAACCTTCAGTTTAGGAAAGAAGTCTATTTTTCCATACGGACTACCACAATAAATGGTAACTTTAATAGAAGATATGTAAATTGATAACCAAACACTGCAAACGTGACAAGCAAATGACTGAAAGGAAAACAATCAAAGGCAGCATCTATTGATTATTCATGCCTTTTAAGGCAACTGAGCAGATTCACATCTACACAAATGTTCTAGAACAGGTTTGCTTTGCAAACTGTAGCTATGATAACTGCATTGTCTTCAACACAATGCTATAATCATTGGAGAGAGAGGGACAGTATAAATGAGTAGTTAAAACTAAAGAATGGAGAATGTATGTGCTGTTCCCACAAGTGGTCTTCTCAGGTTCACTTAATCATTCAGACCCACAAGATTATCATAGGGCACTCTTTGCATCAATTTATTCAGAGTGATTTCAGGCAGAAACCATACAAAGTTTGCCATCAGGGCAGTGTCACACTGGAATCCTTGCAGTAATTCATGTAGGTGACAGGATACAGGAGCTATCTTCTCTCCAGGTGTGTTAGACTGGGTTCTCTAGAGAAGCAAAACCAGTAAGGCTTATGTATCTACATATATAGAGAAATTTGTCTTAGGAAAATGGCTCACACACTTATAGAAGCTGGCAAGTCCAAAGTTCTTGGTTCAAACATCAAGCTGGAGGCTTTTCCTGACTCATGCAGTTGCAGGGGCTGATGAGCTCGAGGTTGGCAGGCAGTATACTGGCTGTTGACTCCAACAAATGACAAATCCAAGATCTCCATGCTAAATGGTGGATTGTTTGCTCACAGACAGTTGTAGGCAGCACAACAGAACCCTGATTCACAGAAGAGTGTCTCTTTTCCCAGGAAATCCATAAATATACTGGAAGCAGGCCACACCCCTAGGAAAACTCCCTTTCAATGGATTGGCTGCTCAAAACATATACATCTGATCCCATCATTGTAACAACCCACATGACAATTGCTTAAACTACACAGAATTGTGGTCCAATGTAAACAACCTGCCACCATATTGCTGGCTGATCATCCCGAGGAATAGTTCCATATTGTGGACTCAGCGTTGGTCTCTGCTGCTGGCAGATTGGGCACTCAGCAGTGGCAGTAGCCAAATCAGCCTTGGTAAGTGGGAGTCCATGTTGCTGAGCCCATGCATAACCTCTATCCCCGCCACCATGCCACTTTGTTCATGAGCCCATTGAGCAGTGACAGGAGTAGCTGGGGAAAAAGGATGGCTGGTTTCCACTGAACATTTTCCACCTGATTGATAAAGTCCTCCTCTGCATATAACTACTCTCCTTTTGAGAAACAGCTTTTGGCATGCTTGGACCCTGCATGTAGCTGTGTTGTTGTTAGCAGCCTGCCATGCTCTGCTGACCTTGGGACTTACAATGGGCTTGAATTAATGGCCTGCCATGTGGTTTGGTAACACTGGGATTGTGCCATTTTATTTATTGACCTTGGGCTTGTTAGCCTCGGCAGCCAGTAGTTGCCTGAGTGAAGACATGCTTCTGGCTTCAGTGGGTCGAGAGCAAGAGGCAGAGCTGCAGCCCAAGGTTGAGGGGCTTTCACACAGCCCCTAGAGCCTGGCACTTTGAACTTGGACTTAAAGCCTCCAAACTGTGAGAGAAAAACTCCTGTTTGTTAAGGCCATCCCATTTGTGGTATATTCTTGTCAGAGAGGCACTAGGTAACCAGGACACCAGGTGATACAGTTCAGGTGCAAGAAGAGCTCCATATCAGTGGACGTGGCTTAGAAGCCCTGATGCTTTATCAAATCAAACCAAAGCAAACCCCCCTAACCCAATGCCATCAAGTAGATTCCGATTCATAGCAAACCTACAGGACAAAGCAGAACTACCTCATAGGGTTTCCAAGGCTGTAAATTGTTATGGAAGCAGACTGTCACATTTTTCTCCCATGGAGTGTCTGGTGGGTCCAAACCACTGACCTTTCAGTTAGCAGCTGAATGTCTTAACCACTGCACCATCAGACCTCCCTTTTGCTTTACAAGAGCCACAATATCTTGTAACAACAGCTTCCAGGTTCTCTCCAAGAGATACAGCAATTATAAGAAACTCAGGACAGTCCAACATGCAGTGTTCCCATCAGGTATTTATCATTCCTTTGCAGTTCCTCCTGGGCCAGATGCAATTTACAAATCAGGAGCCATTTTTATCACAAGTAATGTTGCTTAGTAATACAACTGACATCTTTAACCTCATCAGGTTACCAGGAAACACCGGTAAAAATTTTTATCTAAGGTCATATTTTCAACCAGCAGGGGAAATTGCAGTCAGTCTCCTAATACGGTATATTAACCTTATATTGCCAGAATTTCCATCTGGAAATATAATTTGAAGTAATTTGGGATATCATAGGACTTTGCCACCTCTTCCTGTAGTCCCACTTTGACCATAACAATTTCTTTCATGGCACATGTTCTATGTATGTTTCTCTCTTTGCCTAAATTCTTTGACTACATGAGTGAATTAAGCTACAATAGCATATTTCACTACATCTAATTGTTTAAATAGAATGATCTGATAGAATAATACTAAATAATACCAATAATTCTAAAGCATATCTAGAAGAATAAATACATGAGGATTCTTAAGAAAATGATGGCCTAACAATTCTACTTCTGAGAATGTATCCCCAAAGAAAAACAGCCCATGCCCATGTCTCCATGTTAATAAATAGTATGTCATTTGGCCCGCCACCAGAGCTTTCTTTTATTTACCAGGGCTTCAAACCAGTTCATTCCAGTTCAACCCCCGCTGAGAATATGCATTTCATGGGAGCTCTGGTGGCGTAGTGCCTAAGGCATTTGGCTACTAATCAGAAGGCTGGCAGTTCAAACCAACCCACCACTCCCCAGAAAGAAGATAGGTCAATCTACTTCCATAGAGATACCACCTCGGAACCCCAAGGAGGAGTTGCTATTCATTGGAAATGACTTGATGGCAGTGAATTTTTTTTTTTTTTTTTTTTTTAGTTTTTAACCTTCTAATCTCATCTCATAAAATGTTCTTCCTGCTCTCTACTTGGCTGACTCCTCTATCCCTCAGGTCCCATCCTGTTATCTATGTGGACAAAGTCCTCCTTGCCTGCTTGCTGAGAAGAGGCTGGCCCCATTGTTATTCTTCAGTTCAATCACCTGGTTGTTTCTTTCAAAGCACTTATTGTAACTTGTAGTTTAAAAATGTCTTTATCTGTCATCTTCTCTTGATTTTAAGTTCCTTAAGGGTAGGGACTATGTCTGCCTTTTTTGACCACTGTATTTCTAGTCCTGGTGTGAGGCCTGAGAAATCTTTAACCAGAAGTCTTTACTGTCGGGGATTCTCACACTCCCCATACCTCAGGGCTTTTATCTACCCTCCGGATTCAGCGCGTATCAGAGATTTGCCTGGCTCCTAAAGTCTCCCACATATCAGGGCTCTGCATCCTCCCTAGATAATAATTCCCTAAGTAGACTCTGGAGCCGGGGGGGATTCCAACATGTCCCCCAACATCTCAGATCCCTGCCCTAAACCCCTTAGCAACAACCAATCATCTGTACCCCTTTGCCCTGGTGCTACTCCACCCTATATTTTTCCTATAAAAATGTGATAGTAAAGGAGCACGAGGTCTTTTGCTTTGGCCACTACGTTGGCAAGAGCAGGGACCCTAGCTCGAGCTAGCAAATAAACTTTCCTTTTGCTTTTGCATTATCGTATTAGTGGTGGCTTCCTCGCGTCGACATTCCTTTCCGAACACGGGCTCAACATTTGGTGCGTTGGTCGGGAAGGAAAATTTGGAATGAGTGAAGTTGCCTGCGATAGTAGGAGAGTTTCAGGAAGCCGGCAGGACTAGAATACGTCCTTTGCGTGGGGACACTAGTCCATCAGGAAAGGCTGGAAACCGGCAGATGCACCAGATGAGTGGGGGAGCCCTTCCCCAACTCACAGGCAGGCTGTGGCGCTTTTTGGTAAGGGCAGCCCACTTCAGGGGAGGGGGGAGGCCCCTCCAATCTGTGGTACTGGAACGAGATCTCTGCTGGGTGTCGGATATTTGTGCTGTCTGTTTAGGTGTCTCTTGTTGTGTGGCCACTGTCTTTTATTTGTTCTGTGTTTTTTTAAAGGAGGTTGAAATGGGACAGAAACAGACTACCCCTCTGTCCCTGATGGTTGAACATTTTTCAGAGTTTAAAACCAGAGGATCTAATTTGTCTGTGATAATTAAGAAAAATAAACTAATAACTTTTTGCTCTTCAGAATGGCCCTCTCGAGGTGGGGTGGCCTCTGGAGGGCTCACTGGATGAAAAGGTGATCGCAGCCGTATTCGACCGAGTCCAGGTGCCAGGCCACCGTGGGCACCCGGAACAATTTCCTTACATTTTAGTGTGGCAAGATATAGTGACTAACCTGCCCCCATGGCTAAAACCTTTTCTTCTGAACCTCTCTGTTAAGGTATTAACATCCTCACTCGGGACTAGCGAAAAGGAGAAACCGAGACGACCTGGGTCCCGAGCAGCTGTTCCACTGGTTTTGCCTGATTCTCAGGCTGACCCCGATCTGATGGATCTGGAAAGCGGTGTGTCTCCACCTCCCATGTCTCCACCTCCGCCACCTCCCCACCCTCTCCAGGCTCCACAAGTATTGGGAGGGAATGGAGCGAGTTCTCCAAACACGTCACCTGTCATTATGGGCCCAGCCTCTGGTCTCTGCCCATGCCAGAGGGGCTCCCAGGAGGCTGAAGCTCTGTTGTCTACTGTCCAGGCGCTGCCCCTCAGAGCAATAGGCCCGCCCCGTGAGGACGGAAGCAGAACCTGGCAGTACTGGCCGTTTTCAACATCGGACCTGTATAACTGGAAAGTGCAAAACGCCCCCTTTTCTGAAAACCCCCAAAGCCTAATTAATTTGTTAGATTCTGTATTGTTTACTCATAACCCCACTTGGGATGATTGTCAACAGCTATTGCAGGTTTTGTTCACCACTGAAGAAAAAGAAAGGATCTTGACCAAGGCCAGGAAAAATGTGCCTGGGGATAATGGGCAGCCGACAACGCTTCAAAATTTAATTGACGCTGGGTTCCCGTTATCTCGTCCCGGTTGGAACTTTGAACGGTCCAAAGGTAGGGAGCGTCTCCAAAAGTACCGCCAGATTCTAATGGCCGGTCTCCGAGCAGCGGCGGCGGCGGCGGCGGCGGCGGCGGCGGCGAGGAAGCCGACTAATTTGGCCAAAGTAAACTTAGTCAGGCAGGGGCTGACAGAGAGCCCTGCAGCATATCTAGAGAGGTTGATGGAAGTGTTTAGACTGTATACTCCCATGGACCCGCTAACTGATGAGAGTAGAGCAGCAGTGGTCCTATCTTTTGTAAACCAGGCAGCCCCTGATATCAGAAGAAAGCTTCAGAAGATAGACAGATTAGGTGAGCAGACCCTACAGGACCTAATGAAAGTAGCAGAAAAGGTGTATAATACTAGAGAAACCCCAGAGGAAAGGGAGGAAAGAATACGGAGGGAGGAAAGGGAATTCCAAGCTAAAGAGAATAAACAAAATCAGGAGTTAGCAAAGATTTTCTTTGCCGGAGCTCGGGCAGACATAGGGAGAGGGAGAGGAAGGAGACCAGACCAACATGACAGGCCCCGCCGAGACCCACCCCTGGCCCCGAACCAATGCGCACTTT
>NW_006921630.1:6850470-6851849 GCF_000298275.1 Orycteropus afer afer
AAGGGACTGGACACTGGAAGAATGAATGCCCAAAGAGAGAGAACAAAAAATATGAAAAGCCTGCTCCTGTTAGGACGTTGGTGGCAGGCGAGGACAGCGACTAGGGGAGACGGGACTCAGAACCCCTCCCTGAGTCTTGGGTAACCTTGAAGGTGGAGGGGAAGCCAGTAGAGTTCCTGATGGATACAGGGGCTCAGTACTCTGTCCTAAATAAGAAGGAGGGAAAGATTTCTTCAAAAACTAGCCTGGTCCAGGGGGCAACAGGGGCAAAGTGGTATCATTGGACAATGCAGCGACAAGTGAATCTGGGAACTAAGCAAGTGTCCCATTCATTCTTAATTGTACCTGATTGTCCTGCACCGCTGTTAGGAAGAGACTTATTATCCAAAGCTCAAATCCATATATTCTTTCACAAAAACGGTGTCCAGGTTACTGATGGGGAAGGCTCCCCTCTACAGGTCCTGACGGTCGCCTTGCACGACGAATACTGCTTGTATAAAGATGTAGAAGACCAACGTGCAGGCTTAACGGATATGGCTCCGTGGCTGGAAGAGTTCCCCCAAGCCTGGGCAGAAACTGGAGGGATTGGATTAGCAAAACACCGACCACCCATTATTGTGGACTTAAAACCCTCTGCCACACAGGTAAGAGTCCGACAGTATCCCATGCCCAGGGAAGCCCAGGAAGGCATACAACCCCATATCCAGCAGCTGTTACGGGAAGGGGTACTAAAGAGGTGCCGGTCTGCATGGAATACACATCTCCTCCCGGTAAAGAAATCAGGGGGAGAGTACCGACCAGTGCAGGATCTGAGAGAGGTAAATCGCTGAGTTGAAGACATACATCCCACAGTCCCTAACCCTTATACGCTGCTCAGCAATCTTCCTCCAGATCATGTGTGGTATACTACCCTGGACTCGAAGGATGCTTTCTTTAGCCTGGCCCTAGTCCCGCACAGCCAAGACGTTTTTGCCTTCGAATGGGTTGACGAGATGGATAAAATCCTTGGCCAGCTGACCTGGACAAGGTTGGTTCAAGGGTTCAAGCACTCACCCACTTTGTTTAATGAAGCCTTGAGTGACGACTTACGTGAGTACCAGGGCCAAAACCCGCAAATAACTTTACTACAATATGTAGATGACTTGTTAATAGCAGCCCCTGACCGGGCAGGGTGCCTCCTCGAAGTAACCAGGAAACTGCTCACCACTCTGGGAGAGCTGGGATATCGAGATAGTGCCAAGAAAGCTCAGATAGCTAAGCCAGAAGTCACATATTTGGGGTATAAGTTAAGAGCTGGGCAGAGGTAGCTCACTGAAGCCATGAAACAGACAATCCTTCAGATTCCCCAACCCACAAGCCCAAGGCAGATGAGAGAATTT
>NW_006921630.1:6852249-6853617 GCF_000298275.1 Orycteropus afer afer
AATGCCAGATTAACTCATTATCAGAGTCTATTACTTGACACTCCAAGGGTGCAATTCTCAGCCCCAACAGTTTTAAACCCCGCCATCCTGCTACCTAACCCTGACCTAGATAAACCTCTGCACAACTGCTCAGAGATACTCGCAGAGGTAAATATGGTCAGAAAGGACTTGCGAGACTGCCTGTTGGAAAACAGTGACTTCATCTAGTTCACGGATGGAAGCAGTTTTGAACAGGATGGACTAAGGTATGCAGGAGCTGCGGTGGTGAACAACCGGGAGGAGATTATTTGAGCCAACACTTTACCGCCAGGAACTTCTGCTCAGAAAGCTGAACTTATCACCCTAGCGAAAGCATTGGAAAGGGCAGAGGGAAAGAGACTAACGGTCTATACGGACAGTCGTTACGCATATGCGACTCTTCATATACATGGCGCCATCTACCGCCATCTACCGGGAGCGTGGGTTCAAAAACACAGAAGGGAGAGAAATAAAGAACCAGACAGAAATTCTTTGTTTGTTATCAGCTGTGACCCGACCGCGAATGGTAGCGGTGGTCCACACCCCAGGGCATCAGAGAGGACACTCCCCTGAAGCAAGAGGCAACTGAGCAGCAGACCAGGCAGCTAAGAGAGCTGCCCTCCAAACAGTACAAACTTTAATAACTAACTTACCTTGCCCGCAACTGGAACCCCTGCCTCCTACTCCCAGCTATTCCGGAGAGGACATACAGTGGACTGAGAAATCACCACGGATAGAAAAAGATCGGAATGGATGGTATACGGACTCAGAAGGGAAACTGATTCTCTCAGAAGGATTGGGATGGCACCTTCTCACACACCTCCACCAAGTGACTCACTTAGGGGAACGGAAAATGTTGGAGTTATTGAACAAAGAGCAGATCCGTATGCCCCATCAGAAGCAAGTGGCTCAGAGTGTGGTGGACCAGTGCCGGGCCTGTCAGGTCATGAAAATAGAGAAGAGGAAGAACACACATGCAGGTACAAGGAGGAGGGGTAGGGAGCCTTGCCGAAATTGGGAAATAGATTACACTGAAGTTAAATCAGGTAAATATGGATACAAATATCTCTTAGTGTTAGTGGATACTTTCTTGGGATGGGTGGAAGCGTACCGCACTAGAAGGGAAACAGCAGTGGTAGTGGCCAAGAAGATTTTAGAAGAGATAGTCCCCAGATATGGAATGCCTAGAACGTTAGGGTCAGACAATGGACCAGTTTTTGTAAGTAAAGTTATCCAGGGCTTAGCCTCAACTCTGGGGGTAAATTGGAAACTACATTGTGAATATAACCCTCAGAGTTCGGGGCAGGTAGAAAGAATGAACAGAACCCTAAAGGAGACCCTATCTAAATT
>NW_006921630.1:6853717-6855103 GCF_000298275.1 Orycteropus afer afer
CTTTGCGCTATACCGGGCTAGGAATACCCCGTACACGCTAAATCTGACCCCATTTGAAATAATGTATGGGATGCCACCCCCTATTATTTCCAACCTGGAAAAATGTCCCAATGACTTGTCAAAAGATTTAATCTTGGAGATGAAAACTCTCCAAGTAATTCAGAGGGAATTATGGCCCAAACTGCGGGCCATATATGAAGGTCCCCTTAGTGAACAAGGGATTGTCCATGGGTTTGAACCGGGAGATTGGGTATGGGTGAAGAGGCACCAGAAAAAAACACTGGAACCGAAATGGAGGGGACCTTATGTTGTTGTTCTTGTGACCCCCACTGCTGTTAAGGTAGACGGAATCAGCGCCTGGATACACCACTCCCATATCAGGAGAGCTAACCAGATGGAACAGCAGTCTGCATGAGTGAATTGGAAAGTGTACTCCGATCCTGAAAACCCAATGAAAGTCAAGTTAACGCAGCACCATGGAGATTAGAGTCCTTCTTGCCCTCACCTAAGCTTCTACCACCTTGCGATAAGTATTGCGACTCACCAACCCTATAAAGTTACATGGCGAATTCGCAACAGACAAACCCATGAAACTTTAAACTCCACCACCCATATCACCTCCCTTAACGTATGGTGGCCTGATTTATTTTTCTCGCTCACGACACTTACTGACTGTTCCTCGGATGAAGGTTTTATCCGTAAGATAGGGTTTTTTGCATGCCCTGGGTACAAAAGAAATGTCCAGCAATGCGGGGGGCTCATTTGGTATTACTGCAAAAGTTGGAGTTGCGTGACCTCTAATGATGGGGAATGGAAGTAGCATGTAAAAGCCCAGGACTATGTAACATTCTCCTTTGCCAAGCCCAGATATACTTATACGTTAGGAAAATGTAAAGACCCTACCCCCTACAAGAAAAACGGTGGAAGAATCGAGCACTGTAGCTCCTGATGTTACAGTAAAAGTCCCCCATACAACTCCGAGGGTCCAAGCCAATCCTCAGGACATAGACCCTCTTTGGAATTTAATGCTAGCAGCCTACCAAACACTTAACCGTACTAGTCCTAACCTAACTCAAGCCTGTTGGCTCTGTTACGATGTAAAACCTCCATTTTATGAAGCAATAGGCATTAACACCTCTTTCAGCTATTCTCATGACCTGAACCCAAAGAATTGCTCCTGGAAAGACTGCAAGGTAGGAATTACTATACAATGTATAACAGGAAAGGGCTTATGCATGGGGGAACCCCCCAACGCTCAAGAGCGTTGCACCTCATATACTGAAGTAAACCTGCCCTTTAACTGGATCATTCCCAGGGAAGGGGGTTGGTGGCTTTGCTCGAAAGCTGGACTTTTACCCTGTTTAAACTTGAAAGTACTTAATCTGT
>NW_006921630.1:6856113-6857931 GCF_000298275.1 Orycteropus afer afer
AATCATCTGTACCCCTTTGCCCTGGTGCTACTCCACCCTATATTTTTCCTATAAAAATGTGATAGTAAAGGAGCACGAGGTCTTTTGCTTTGGCCACTACGTTGGCAAGAGCAGGGACCCTAGCTTGAGCTAGCAAATAAACTTTCCTTTTGCTTTTGCATTATTGTGTTAGTGGTGGCTTCCTCGCGTCGACATTCCTTTCCGAACACGGGCTCAACACTGGCAATAGTAACTGGAACACAGTAAGTAGTCAAAATTTTTTATGGAGGGAATGAATAAATAAATAAAGGATCTGTGCAAATATTTATCTGTAAACTTGCTCATGCTTAAATTCATTTATTCAATAAATATTTACTGAGTGCCTACTATGTGCCAGGTGGTGTTCTAAGTGCAGAGAATAAAACAGACCAAAATCTCTGTCTTACTGGGAAAGGGATACAGAAAATAAACCAACTAAATATAAACAATAAAGCCAGAATCTGTGTAAGGTGGAAACCTGTCAGAGAAGGAAAATGCAAATATTTTCTACTAACAGAGCGAAAGAAAAGTGGTACAACCAAATGCTGTCAAAGGTGGAAAACTTGCGAGACCTGGAAAAACAAGGCTGTCCCGGTGAGTTCTGGCTCTTTCACTGTAGTATGCTAGATGATGATAAATGCTACAGAGAAAAATAAAGCAGGAAAGAGGGATAGGGAACGCTGGGGGTGGGGGAGGTGGTGGAATAGAGTGCGTTTCAACTTAAGGTAGTCACTGTAGGCCTTACTAAGAAGATGACTAGGGGTGAAAACCTGAAAGTGACAAGGGAATAAGCTGTCTGAACATCTAAGGGAAAAGCAATAGAGGACACAAGATCAGCAAGCACAAAGGCTCTGAAACAGTTATGTGCCTGCATGTGTGAGGAACTAAAAACAGGCCAGTGTGGCTGGAGCAGAGTGAACAAAATAGATCAATAACAGAAGATGAGGTGAGAGAGGTAGTAGAAGGTCAGGTGGTACAGGGCTTTGTAAGCCATTGTAAAGATTTTGGCTTTTATTCTGAATTTGATGGGAGGCCACTGGAGGGTTCTGATCAGAGGATTAACCTGACTTCATCAATGGATTAAGAGTTGCTAGGGTTGACAACAGACTGAATGGTAGCAGGAAGACAGCTGGCTATTGCAGCAATTCAGGTAAGAAGTGATGGGGACTTGGGCCAAGGTGCTAGCACATGGCAAGGTAAGAAGTGGTCAGATTAGGGACATATTTTGAAGGTAGAAGCAACAGGATTTGCTGTGGAATTGCTGGTTTGCAAGTGAAGGTGAAAAAAAGAAAGAAAGAAGTTAAGGATTCCACCAAGATTTTGGCCTGAACAACAAAGACTTGTCACTGGGGAGAAGTAGGTTTTGTGGGTAAGACCAGGAGTTCAGTTTTGGATATGTTAAGTCTGGGATGTTAAGTAGGCAGTTAGATACATGGGTCTGAAGTTCAGGAGAGAGGTCTGAACTGGAGATACACATTTGAGATTTTTAAGCATATACTTAAAGCCCAGAAACTGGATGAGGTCACCAAAGGATTGAGTGGAGAGAAAAGAAGAGATCTAAGGATTAAGCTGTGGGGAATTCCAAGGTAAGAGGTCAAGAAAATGAGGAAGAACGAGCAAAAAGGACTGATTGGTAAGGTAGTAAGAAAACCAGGTAAGTGAGATATCCTGAAACATATAATGTTTCAAGGAGTAATCAATGGTGTCAAATACTGCCAACAGGTCAGGAATGGTGACGAATGAGAACTGATCACTGGATTTAGCAGAGGAGGTCACTGTTTTTTTTTTTTTTTTTTTTTT
>NW_006921630.1:6858031-6874306 GCF_000298275.1 Orycteropus afer afer
TTTTTTTTTTTTTTTTTTTTACAAGAACAGTTTTGGAGAAATGATTCAAGTGGGTTCAAGAAATAATGAAGAACTAGAATATAAACAACTCTTTCATGGAATTTTGCTGTGGAGAGGAAGAGAGAAATGTGGCAGTGGTTGGACGGGTAGGTGAGGTGGAGAGATAATAGCATGTCTGTGTCCTGATGGAACTGATACAGAAGAGAGGGTAAAACTAATTATGTAAAAGAGGGCAGTATCTGCAAGTAAGATCTTGAGTAGGAGGTGATCTAGTATATAAACAGAGGGACTGGCCTTAGCTAGTGCATATGTTCTAACAGGAGGGAAGGCGGACTAGAGCATAGGTGCTGGCAGGTGGACAGATGTGGTGGTGATAGCTTGTGGAAATTAAGTTCTTTTTTAATGGCACCTGTTTCTTCAGTTAAATGGGAAGGAATTCTATCACCAGAGAATAAAAATGTATGTAAATTTTGCAGAGAGAAGAAAAAGTATGAAAGAGTCATCTAACAAAGTCGTAGAGTTAAGGGAGTAAGACAGTATAGTAGATGGCTGAGCAGCAGTGAGATCAGTGTTGCAAATCTGAAGTGAGCATGGCTGTGCATTTTTCTCCAGGCATGTTTGGCTGCACAGGTACAGGCACAGGGGGGAAGAAGAATTCATTTACACACCTGTTTTGGTTACCTAGTGCCTCTCTTACAGAAATACCACAAATGGGATGGCTTGAACAAACAGGAGTTTATTCTCTTACAATTTTGGAGGCTTTAAGTCCGAGTTCAAAGTGCCAGGCATAAGGGGCTGGGTGAAAGCCCCTCGACCTTGGGCTTCAGCTCTGCCTCCTGCTCCTGGCCCACTGAAGATGGAGGCTTTTCTTCACTCAGACAGCTGCTGGCTGCTGAAGCTGACAAGCCCAAGGTTGACAAGTAAAAAGGCACAGTCTCAATGTTACCAAACAACACAGCAGGCCACTAATTTAAGACCAGGTGAAGTCCCAAGATGGGCAGGACATGGCAGGCTGTTGAACAATGACTTAGCTACACGCAGGGTTCAAGCATGCCAAAAGACTAGAGACCAATCCCGAAGCTTCTCCTTATATATGGGAAGCACACCACATCTGTAAAGTAGCTAGTCAGCTGCTGGCAGCAGATTCCACCATGGAGTTGACTGCCAGTCTCATCATGGGGAATAACTACCACTAGCTGCCCAGCCACTCAACTAGGCCCAGACAAGTTGACAACAACCTTAAGTACCACACACATCTATTTTTGGAAAGCTTACTACATACCAGGGACACAGTGATAAATAAGCCAGTTACAGTACCTTCAAGGAACTTACAATCTAGCTTATATATTGCAAAATAGAAAAAACTTAAAGTTTTTAAAAAGTAGAATAGCTAAAGTGTAATATACTCGTGTGATGCAATACCAAGCAGTCACTGGAAATTATGTCAAAGAGAAGATATTAATGATAAGCTGTTAAAGTAAAATAAAGTGGGTTATAAAACTATGTACAGTATGATCCCATTTTCATTTTAAAAATGTACATCTAACTATATATATATATAAAAGAAAGCATCAGAATGATAATGGGGTTATCTCTGGGGTAAGATTATGGATGATGGATTTTTTTGTTTATACTCACTTGTACTTTGTAATCATTTCAAAAACACATTGATATAGTTTTTGCAATAAGAAAGAAAAAGTTACAATGGAAATTCATTTTTACTCTTCCTGAATCAAATACCATCTAAATGTTTACAAATTCATTGTTCAGTGATTTGATGTTGGTATAATTATTACTTAGCTGTCCCCAATAAAAACTGATCAAACAAATTAAAAATATAGTCACTTGTAAATGGATCTTTACAATTATAAGTATGATTTACCTTGCACTCCCCAATTCATATCATGTTTGCTCTGTTCCTCAGATCACCATGCCTAATTTGGGGCTCTTGTGTTTAGATGCTGTAGGTTGAAGTGTTCCAGTGTTTAATGTGAAATATTGAGATTTTTGATCTTTCAATTTAGGGCATGTCCACCTAGAAATCAATTAAAGCAGGGAGATGGACATAAGAACCATGACTCCAATCACAGAATTGATTGGCAAGTGGGGAACAGAAAGACAGGAAGCCAAACAAGCTGTCATCTAATTCTATTTTTTTTTTCTGTCTTCCAAGAGTGCTAGAGAAAAAGAGCCAGCCTTAAAGAAGATAAGAATTGTTTTCAACTCTGAATTGTTTGTATGTCTGAGTACCTTGCTATATCTAAACAATACATATTTTGGTGAAAGAAAGAAAAGACCATTATTTTAAATTACCCTTTAATCAAATTATAGTCATTAAGGATCCAGATGTAAATTCTTCCCTTATTCATCTTCTCTAGGCCTAGCACATAATAAGCACTCAAGAAATGTTTAATCAATGGACTTGATGATGATGACTCAACAATATAAATCATTTTTAATTAACTACTATATTGTAATACATTTACCATTATAATCATGATGCTTTAATAAAGTAAACCACATCATTTTGTAACTACAAAAATCTTTCTGTTACTCCTCTTTGTGTGTTAAAATGAAATTTGTTTTAAAGCATGAATATGATTCCAAACATTTTTTCTTGGTAACCTTGAAATAGAATGTAGAAACTCAAACCTTAGTCTTTACAGACATTCCATTTTAAAATATATTACAAAGAATAAATGGAATTGAATGTCAAGAATGAGTAAGTGAAAGCTTTTACTCATCTGGTTTACAACTTATATCAGCTAATTTTTCTAGATTTAAATTGATTAAACTTTTTGGTTGTTTCATTTCAAATGACCACACCAGAAGAGAGGGTTGTTTGTCATGGTTATTTATGCTTTTCATTTCTGTTTTAGCTTAAAGGAAATGTTCAAATTTAATAAATATGGAGTTGTTATAAAGAGCAGAAAAACTATTTCAATAAATTAAAATTGGCCATATGTTCGAAATCTTTGTGGGGGCATTATGCATTAGGGTAAAATAAAAATACTCAGTTGAATTAAAAATGAAAAGAATAATAAAGGCAAAAACTTGGAAAAGCAGCCATGCTTCAAATGCAATCTACAAAAGCATAAAAATGTGCAACCCTGCATTATAGCACCATATCCTTTCTGTTTCCAAGTATATAATAAAAACAAATGAATGACAAAATAATATAAGAAGTTTAAATTCTAAGACTCTCAAATAAGAAAAGGAAAAATGTACCCATAATCCCCACTAAAGGATTCTCTACCAGCATCTTTAAGATGTAGACAATCATGGATGCTACCTTCCATCTGGACTGCTTCTCTGCTCTCTAACTCTTGTAGGACTCCAAACTATCACCCCTACTCTGAGACTGGGTTCAAGAGCAACCACTCTTATTTATAACTTTAAGTAGAACCTTGAGCCTTTACAGTCCTTACTTAAGACCTTCTCCTCACGTCAACTTTTACATTGTATAATTTATGAACACGTCAATGTTCTCCAGATCCTTTGAAGGAAAAGACCATGGTATATTTTAACTTTATAGACCTCTTCTTTCTTCAAAGTAGTCCCTAGGTGGTACAAATGGTTAAGTGTGTTTGACTACAAACCAAAAGATTCACATTCTGAATCCACCCAGAGGTGCCTCAGAAGAAAGACTTGGTGATCTGCCTCTGAAAAAGTCACAGCCTTGAAAACCCTCCGGGTGCAGTTCTCCCTTCACACACGGCTCATCACGAGTTGGAAGCCAACTGATGACCACTGGTTTTGTTTTCATTTATTTTCTTAACCCCTTGTATCTAACACAGAGCTTTGCACACAGTAAAAGTTAAGTAAGAGTCAAGAAAAATAAACTGCTTGTAGGAAAACCGAATACAGTTATACCTCACTAATTCAGAAACTTGATTTTTGGCATTCTTATACACCTGGAATAGGGCCCAGAGTAGAGGGAAAAAAAAAATCCTGATAAGGACCACATTAAACACACTGTGACCAGTTGGCTCGCCATGTAGAAGGATCCTTCTAGCTGGCTTGAGAAAGCAATGGAAGGCTAATCTTTGCCTATGAAATATGAGATGTAACAAGAGGCAGAAGAGACATGGAGAGTGAAAAGTGAAGGAAAGCAAGCAATAGAGAGCAGAAATGGTAAGGGCCAGTGAGCCTCATGGTAATTAGAAGAAAGAATGGGGGCAGCAACAGTAGCAACAAGCAGGACAGAAGCTGTGACAGAAGTGGCAGGTTGCAGACATTTCAGACCAGAGAGAACAGCCAGCCATAAAGAGGCCTGGGCTGCATGCCAACTAGAAGATTTCAGCAATCTCAAGAGAAGGAGGAGCTCTTACCCTATGTCTCACACCATCCATAAATAGTCATAGCACAGTACAATGTAAGAAGGAAGCAATGAAGTAGAGAATATATTATAGAAAGATATTTCATTGAAAAACAGTTAAAAAATAAAAAGCATAATGCAACTGTTCAGCTTTTGAGTCAACGGACTCTTAACATCCCAATGACTATGAAGATGGCGCAGGATTGGACATTTGGTTCTGTTAAACGTAAGGTCTCCATGAGTAGGAGCTGACTAGATAGGAATTGACAACAACAATAACAATTCACTTATTTGAAACCAACACTAACCTAGAATGTTTCACTTCCCAAAGGGTGCTGATAGTTGTATGGGAAAGAACAAGAAATAAACTATGTGCTGGAATTTGTACAAATATTTCTTTTAATCCTCGTAACAATCCTATTACATAAATATTATTCCTGTTCTAAAGCTGAGCAAAATTAGGCTCAAAGTGATACATAACTTGCCAAAGAACCAGGCTCTTCTGACATAAAAATCCATGTTTTCTCAACTATTCTATGTTACTGAAGGATTAAGAGGACTCACCACAAATGAATACAAATAAAGAGAAATGTGGCTAATTTTTAAAAATTTTTTGGAGGTTAAAAACAATAGGTGGCCTGAGTTATACTTTTATGTACAGCATGCTTATGCCGTTCCTATTACCATAATCTCAAAACTGGTATTTCATATTCAGTCCATATACTCAGCTTTCCTTCTGTCTTGGTTTCTTCCTCTACCTTTTCAAGGATGCATTATTCTGTGAAGCTATAGCTTAGTCTATATGTATATAGTTTATTAATTTGTTAAGCTGGCCTAGCATACAGAGTTAGAGGCTTAAGAGAATAGAGCCAAAATGTTTGTTCTTTCGAAAGGTGTTCTGCTAACTGAATTGTTATTGCTGTCAGGAGCTGTCAAATTGGTTCTGACAGCGACTCTATGTACAACAGAACAAAATACTGCTTGGTTCTGTGGCATCCTTACAATAGTTCTTATCTTTGAGCCCGTTATTGCAGCCATTGTGTTAATTCCTCTCACTGAGGGTCTTGCTCTTTTTTGCTGATCCTTTACCTTACCAAACATGATATCCTTCTTCAGGGGCTGGTCCCTCTTGATAACATGGCCAAAGCATGTGAGATGAAGTCTCACTGTCCTCACTTCTGAAAAACATTCTAGCTGTACTTCTTCCAAGACAGATTTGTTCATTCTTCTGGACGTCCATGGTATATTCAATATTCTTCACCAAAACCCTAATTCAAAGGCATCATCTCTTCTTTGGTCTTCCTTATTCACTGTCCAGCTTTCAAATGCATATGACGCTATTGAAAAGACCATGACTTAAGTCAGGGTGTACCTTAGTCCTCAAAGTGACAACCTTTGCTCTTTAAAATTTATAAAGAGGTCTTTGCAACAGATTTACCCAATACAATATGTTGTTTAATTTCTTGATGGCTGTTTCCACAGGCATTGATTGTGGATCCAAGTAAAATGAAATCCTTGACAACTTCAATCTTTTCTCCATTTATCACGATGCTGCTAATTGGTCCAGCTGTGAGGATTTTTTTTTTTTTTTTAAATGTTGAGGTGCAAACCAAACTACTTACTGATGAAGATCAAAGACTTAGGTAGGTAAGTAGTCAAGAAAGTATGCAAGAAGGAAGGAAGGATGGCAGGAAAGGAAGGAAGGGAGGGAGGGAGGAGGGGAAGGGATGGGAGGGGAAGGGGAAGTTACGTCATGTGCATATTGTTATTGTTGTTGTTAGGGCTGTCAACAGAACGAAACACTACCCAGGCCTGTGCCAGCCTCACAATCCTTGCTATACCTGAGCCTATTGTTGCAGTCAATCCATCTCATTGACGGCCTTCCTCTTTTTCGCTTGACCCTCCACCTTTACCGAGGATAATATCCTTCTCCAGGGAATGGTCTCTTCTGACAACATGACCAAAGCAGGTGAGACTAAGTCTGGCCACTCTCGCTTTCAAGGAGCATTCTGGCTGCACCTCTTCCAGGACAGAATTGTTACTTCTGGCAGTCCATGGTACTTTCAGTATTTTTCGCCAACACCACAACTCAAAAGCATCAACTCTTCTTTGGTTTTCTTTATTCACTGTCCAGCTTTCACATGCATATGAGGCAATTGAAAACATCATGGCTTGGGTGAGGCACACCTTAGACTTCAAAGAGACACCTTTGCTCTTTAGCATATTACATGTGCATATTACAGGTTGTTAAATAGTCCAGTTTCTCAGATTATTTGCTCAGCTCACAGACAAAGTATGGTGATAAGATACAACCTTTATGCACACTTTTCCTCTTTTTAAACCACATAGTATCCCTTTGATCTGTTCAAACAACTACCTCTTGGTCTGCATACAGGTTCTGCATGAGCACAATTAAGTGTTCTGACATTCACATTCTTTGAAATGTTATCCATAATTTGTTATGAGCGACACAGTTGAATGCATTTTCACAGTCAATAAAACACAGCTAAACATCTTTCTGATATTATCTTTCAGCCAAGATCCATTTGGCATTAGCAATAATATCCCTTGTTCCATGTCCTCTTCTGAACCTGGCTCGACTTTCTGGCAGTTCCCTGTTGATGTGCTGCTGTAACCAGTTTTGAATTATCTTCAGCAAATATTTACTTACATGTAATATTAATGATATTGTTTGATAATTTATGCATTCTGTTGGATTACCTTTCTTTGGAATGGGCACAAATATAGATCTCTTGGCATAGATAAGTGGGTCAATTCTGACTCACCAAGCAAATGAGTGCTTCCAGCATTGCATCCACTTGTTGCAGCATCTCAATTGGTATTCTGTCAATTCCTTGAGCCTTTCTTACTTACTACATTATTGTTCTTGTAATACTATACAGTGAAAAGGAGCTCTGGTGGCATAGTGCCTAAGGCATTTGACTGCTAACCAGAAGGCTGGCGGTTCAAAAGACTGGGAAATCTACTTCTGGAGAGATACCGATTCGGAAACTCAAGGAGGGGTCGATATGAGTTGGATCCAACTTGATGGCAGTGAATTTGGTTTTTAGTTTCAGTATACAGTGAAAACTCAGTATACCTTAATCTACTCTATTCTAAATCCCTTCTATGGTGAATAACCATATGCATAATGGAGAAATCCAGGAAACAATTCTTTCCATTTAAATTCTTATTCATCCTTTACTTTCACAGTAACAATTTCCATAGTCTGCTAGGTCAACAGAGTGTTCCCCATTTACTGAGGGTGCCATGAAATAGGCACTTTCATTTGTTGTTGGTAGGAGCAAAAATTTAGTATAAATCTTTTAGAAAATGTTCATATCTTTTGGTTTAGCTCTTCTAGGAATCTATTCTAAAAAATACTTCTAACATGTTAAAAGCATTCTGAAAAAAGAATTCATTCCAGTAGTATCTAGAATAGCAAGAAATTAGAAACAATCCAAATGTCCAATGATAAAAGAATAGTTAACAATGACAAAAGAATAGTTAACAATGACAAATGAGTGATCATGCAGAAATTTAAAATGATGGTCTTAAAAATATTTATAGCCTAGAAAATCATTACAGTATTATTAATGTAAAATGTAAGAATAGAAAATAAGATCTCAACTATGTAAAGAAACAAAAACACTGTATATTAAAACATTTACTAAAATGTTCACAGTAGTCTATGCTTTCCCTCTCCCCTTCATTTTACTTTTCTGAATATTCTAAGATTCTATTATGACCAGGAACCACATTTAAATTAAAAAATAAAAACTTGAGTTCTTCAAAGTTACACTGTAAAAGAACTCAGCAAAGTTTTGCCTGTACCAGCTGCCTGAAAACTAGCAGCATGTGTTAGAAATTTGGGACTCTCCAGCTAACATTTTAGAAATCCATTTGGAGAAGAAGAATAAATACACTGTGTAAGAGAATCAGGTCTCAGATGTTGACAGGTTAGATCAGTTGAGTCTAACAAGATGAAATTTAACTGAGACAAATGTAAGATCCTGTAGAGTAAGGTTTAAAAAGTCACAAATTAGTGTGAAGGAAATATCTCAGGGGAAGCATAAATAGAAGATTATGAAGGGCTTTCCAAAACAAACAAACAAACAAACAAACAAAAACCCAAGGTCACTGCTTCTGAGTCAATTCTGACTCATAGTGACGCCCATTGGGTTTCCAAGGCCGTAAATCTTTATGGAAGCAGATTGCCTCATCTTTCTTCCATGGAGTGGTTGCTTGGTTTGAACCACTGACCTTTTGGTTAGCAGCCAAAATGTCCTAACCACTATGCCACAGAGCCCCTTCTGAGGGGCTTTAGTAGGGAGTAAACCCAGAAAATTAAATGTCTAATGCACCTATTCAAAAACAAAATAAATTTTTTTTTGGAAAAAAAAATAAATAAATTTTGGAAATGTATTAATAATAGGATAATGTTAGAGTAAGGAAAGTGATAATGCTTATGGGTAGGCAGAATTCTGAGACGAGACCCAATGACCTTATATGTGTGAGGTGGGACCTACGAATAGGATGATGTAATGGTTATGTTTGTGTGTCAACTTGGCTGGGCCTGGTTGCATGGCTGGGCAGCTGGTAGTAGTTATTCCCCATGATGAGACTGGTAATCAACTCCATGGTGGGATCTACCACAAGCAGCTGAGTAGCTGCCTTTGGGATGTGGTCTGCTTCCTATATATAAGGAGAAGCTTTGAGAATGGTCTCTAGCCTATGACATGCTGGACCCTGCAAGTAGCCGTGGTCTTTGTTGAGCAGCCTACTAAGGTCTGCCGACGTTGGGACTTACAGTGGACTTAAGTTAATGCCCTGCCGTGTGGTTTGGTAACATCGGGACTGTGCCTTTTTTACTTGTCAACCTTGGGGCTTCTCAGCATCAGCAGCCAGCAGCTGTCTGAGTAAAGAAATGCCTCTAGCTCCAGTGGGCCGGGAGAAGGAGACAGAGCTGGACCGCAAGGTTGAGGGGCTTTCACCCAGCCCCTAGAGCCTGGCACTTTGAACTTGAACTTAAAGCCTCCAAATTATAAGAATAAACTCCTGTTTGGTAAGGCCATCCCAATTGTGGTATATTCTTGTCAGAGCGGCACTGGGTAACCAGAACAGATGAGATACCATTTCCTTGATTATGTTACATGATGTTACATATTTGTGGATGTAATCAAAGTCCCAATCAGTTGACTCTGAGTTAATAAATCTAGAGATAATCTTGGGTGGACCTGACCTAGTGAGATGAGTCCTTTAGAAAAAAAAACAGGGATTTGAGGGCAGACTTTTTTCATGCTGGCCTTAAAGAAGCAGACAGCCATGTTGTGAACTGTCTATAGAGAGGGATGGTCTATAAGAGCTAAGAGCCTTAGTTTTATAATCACAAGCAACTAAATTCTGCCAGCAATCTAAATAAACTTGGAAGAAAACTCCAAGCTCCAGATGAGCACTGTAGCTAGACCCAGATAAGCCATGCCCTAACTCCTGACCTAAGGAGACTGAGACATAATAAATATGTATTGTTTTAAAAACCAAAATTCATGGAAACAATTAGTCCCAGTGACTGGTATACCATCCGATCTACAGCCTATACAACTATGAGACCAGAAGAACTAGATGGTGCCCAGTTACCGCTGTCATCCACTTGAAAGAGATCTATGTAGGAGATCCTTGATAGAGAGGGAGAACAATGTGGAACAAAACTCAAAATCATTTGGAGAAAAAAAAAAGGGGGGTAGGGGACAAGGTTTGCTGGTCTGATAGAGCCTGGTAGAACCACTGAGACTATGGCCCCTAGCTGCCCTTCAGGTCTGGAATTGAACCCAAACCTGTGGTTTTCAGCCAAACAAAAGATAGGCATATGAGTTGAACATTTACCTCAAGTAGATACACTCCTTGGAGAGAACAATCATAGGAGAAAGAAGGGCTGCTTATGAACAGGGAGACAGCTCAGGGGGCAGGAGTGCAGGGAGGGATGGACACAGGGAAGAGGTAACTATAGGGAGGAAGTAGGAGGGGAGCTGTTGCACTGTGGTAAACTGTGGTCAATGTCATGAGAAAAAGTATATGTGAACCACTGTATGGAAAGTAAATTTGCTCTGTAAACCTTCACCCAAATCACACACGCACACACACACAAAATATATATTGTTCTAATTGTGTAAATTTATGGTAATTTGTTAGGCAGCGATAGAAACCTGATACAATGCTATTCTCTGCTTGGGTTAGACCATTCCTGTAGTGTTAGTAGTAATGAGTCCTGTGCGAAAAATACTGTGAAGGTATACTGAACCAGGTCGGATAGTAAAGTAACCTTTAATTATGTCATGTGAGGAATGAAAGAGAAAATCTCTGAAAACAGAGAAATTAAGCTTGTTTCTATATTCTTATGCATTCAAGCCTAGAGTTGCAACATTGAAGGATTCTGTGAGTGAATCCATCACTCACCTGTCAATCTGTCATACTATGGTGGCTTGCGTGTGGCTGTAAGGCTGGAGGTTATGCCACTGGTATTTCAAATACCAGCAGGGTCACCCATGGTGGACAGGTTTCAGCAGAGTTTTCAGACTAAGAGAGACTTGGAAGAAAGAAGGGGCCATCCAGTTCTCAAAGAATTGGCCAGTGAAAACCTTATGAATAACAGTGAAACACTGTCTATTACTGGAAAACTTTATGAATAGCCCTGAAACACTGTCTGATAGTGCCAGAAGACGAGTCCCTCAAGTCAGAAGGCACTCAGAGTAGAACCAACCTTAATGAAGTAAATGGAGTAAAGCTTTCGGGACCTCCGTTTCCTGATGAGGCATGACTCAAAATGGCAAGAAACAGCTGCAAATATCCATTAATAATTGGAACACGGCATGTACAAAGTATGAATCTAGGAAAATTGGAAGTTGTAAAAAACGAAATGGAACACATAAAGATCAATATCCTAGGCATTAGTGAGTTGAAATGGATTGTTGTTGGCCATTTTTAATCAGACAATTATATGATTTACTATGCCGGGAATGACAAACTGAATAGGAATGGCATGGAATTCATCGTCACAAAGAATATTTCAAGATCTATCCTGAAGTACAATGTTGTTGTTGTTATAGTGATAGGATAATATCCATACACCTACAAGGAAGACTAGTTAATAGTACAATTTTTTTTTTTGTTGTTGTTGCAGTGTTTCCTCCCCTTCTCTCCTACCCCTGGTAACCAACAAAGAAAGTTTCCTTCCACATATAAAACTTTCCTACTACTATTATTCAAATTTACATACCAACCACCAAACACAAAGACGAGGAAATTGAAGATGTTTACCAACTTCTGCAGTCTAAAATTGACCAAACATGCAACCAAGATGTGTTGATTATTACTGATGATTGGAATGCAAAAGTTGGAAACAAAGAAGAATCACCAGTAGTTGGAAAATGCAGCCTTGGTGATAGAAATGACAATGGAGATCCCATGACAGAATTCTGCAAGACCAATGACTTATTCATTACAAATACCTTTTTTCAGCAATATAAATGGTGGCTATATATGTGGACTTTCCCAGACGGAATATGCAGGAATCAGATCGACTACATCTTTGGAAAGAGACGATGGAGAAGCTCAGTATCTTCAGTCAAAACAAGACCAGGAGCTGACTGTAGAACAGACCATCAGTTGCTCATATGCAAGTTCACGTTAAAGATGAAGATAATTAAAATAAGCTCATGAGAACCAAAATACAACCTTGATTATATCCTACCTGAATTTAGAGACCATCTAAAGAACACTGAACACCGGTGACCGAAAACCAGAATTGTGGGATGACATCAAGAACACCATACATGAAGAAAGCAAAAGGTCACTGAAGAGACAGGAAAGGAAGAAGAGACCAAAACTGATGTCAGAAGAGACTCTGAAACTTGCTCTTGAAAGGAGAGTAGCTAAAGCAAATGGAAGAAATGACAAGATAAAAGAGCTGAACAGAAGATTTCAAAGAATAGTTTGAGAGACAATGTCAGTTATTATAATGAAATGTGCAATGATCTGGAGTTAGAAAACCAAAAGGAAGAACACGCTTGGCATTTCTCAAGCTGAAAGAATTGAAGAAAAAATTCCAGCCTTGAGTTGTAATACTGAAAGATTCTATGGGCAAAATACTGAATGATGCAGGAAATATCAAAAGAAGATGGAAGGAATACACAGAGTCCCTGTACCAAAAAGAATTAGCCAATGTTCTTACATTTCAGTAGGTGGCATATGATCAAGAACTAATGGTACTGAAGGAAGACTTGAAGCTGCACTGAAGGAATTGGTGAAAAACAAGGCTCCAGGAACTGATAGGATATCCACTGAGATGTTTAAACCAATGGGCTCTGCACTGGAGGTACTTACTCATCTATGCCAAGGAATCTAGAAGATAGCCACCTGGCCAAGTGATTGGAAGGGATTGATATTTGTGCCCATTCCAAAGAAAGGTGAACCAGCAGAATGTGGAAATTATCAAACACTACCATTAATATCACATGCAAGGAAAATCATGGTGAATATAATTAAAAAATGGTTACAGCAGTGTATTGACAGGGAACTTCCAGAAATGCAAGCTGGATTCAGAAGAGGACGTGGAAGGAGGGACATCATTCCTGATGTCAGATGGATCTTGGCTGAAAGCAAAGAGTGCCAGAAAGATGTCTACCTGTGTTTTATTGTCTATGCAAAGGCATTCGACTGCGTGGATCATAACAAATTATGGATAACAGTGCCAAGAATGGGACTTTCAGAACACTTAATTGTGCTCAGGAGGAACCTGTACATAGAGCAAGAGGCTGTTGTTCGAACAGAACAAGGGGATACTGTATGGTTTAAAATCAGGAATGGTGTATGTCAGGGTTGTACTCTTTCACCATACTTATTCAATCTGTATGCTGAGCAAATTCAAGAAGCCGGACTATATAAAGAAGAACATGGCATCAGGATTGGAGGAAGAACCATTAACGATCTCCAATATGTAGATATTGACACAGCAATCAATGGATGGATGACACAACCTTGCTTACTGAATGTGAAGAGGACTTGAAGCAGTTACTGACGAATATCAAAGACTACAGTCTTTAGTATGGATTACACCTCAACATGAAGAAAACAAAAATTCTCACAACTGGACCAATATCATGATAAATGGAGAAAAGACTGAAGTTGTCAAAGATTTCTTATGACTTGGATCCATGATCAACACCAACAGAAGCAGCAGTCAAGAAATCATCAGACGTTGTATTGCACTGCAAAAGCCCTCTTTAAAGTGTTAAGAAGCAAAGATGTCACTTTGAAGACTAAGGTGCATGGTGTTTTCAATCGCCTCATATGCATGTGAAAGCTGGACAATGAACAAGGAAGAGCAAAGAAGAGTTGATGACTTTGAATTGTGGTATTGGTGAAGAATACTGAAAATACCATGAACTTCCAGAAAAAAAACCACATCTGCCCTGGAAGAAGTGCAGCCAGAATGCTGCTTGAAAACGAGAGTGACCAGACTTCATCTCTTGTACTTTGGACATGTTGTCAGAAGGGACCATTCCTTGGAAAAGGATATCATGCTTGGTAAAGTGGAGGGTCAGCAAAGAAGGGGAAGACCTTTGATGAGATGGATTATTGACACAGTGGCTGCAATGATGGCCTCAAGCACAGCAAGAATTGAGAGGATGGCGCAGGACCGGGCAGTGTTTCATTCTGTTGTGCATGGGGTTGCTGTGAGTTGGAGCCAACTCTATGGTACCTAACAACAACAACAACAACATATTGAAGGACTAGGAGGAGTGAGAGAAAATTACAGGTAGTCAGATATTTGATTTTCTTACAGAAAGATCTTTCGAAACATAAAAAGTCTGCCTTGATATTCCTTATATTCACATCACTATAAATGTTTCAGCTCAGATGGATGACTGATTAGGAAGCGTAGGCTAGAAAAGATCCAAGCATTCCTTGATGGCTTGATTAAAGACTATCTTTTAAGCATTTGCATCTTTAAATATATGTATGGATAAAGAGGTAATTCCTATTTACAGCATAAAAATTTTCAGTGTCTTGTATATTGTAGGCAGCCAGTAAATTTGTTACATGAATGAATGGATGAAGGAATAAAAGGATGTGTGTTTTCCAGCCAAGCAAAAGACAGGCATATGAGTTGAACATTTACCTGAGGTAGATACACTCCTCGGAGAGAACAATCATGGGAGAAAGAAGGGCTGCTTATGCACAGGGAGACAGCTCAGGGGGCAGGAGTGCATGGAGGGATAGACACAGGGAAGAGGTAACTATCGGGAGGAAGTGGGAGGGGAGCTGTTGCACTGTGGTAAATTGTGGTCACTATCATGAGATAAAGTGTATGTGAACTGCTGTATGGAAAGTGAATATGCTCTGTAAATCTTCACCCAAATCACAATTAAAAAAAGAAAAAAAGAATAAAAGGATGAAAGGGATGAGGCTATTAATATTTAAAGGTATAATTATGTAATCAATCTTTTACTCTTTTTTAGGTAAATTAAAAATAAAACCTTGATGGTAATGAGGAAGGCTATTTCTGGAGGAAAGAAATATGCCTTTTTTTTTTTTTTTTTTGCAAGTCAGTCCATACAGGGAAATGAAAAAGCTCTAGACTGTGAGTTGAAGGAGCCATGTTTTAGTCTTGGTACTGCCACTCTCATCACTTTTAGTCTACAGGATAAATTGCTGAAACGATGGATCCTGGGGTTCAGGTTGAGTTGGGAGGCATATTAAGGCAGGAAGATGTTGGTAAAATACAGGCTGAGACAGAGATGAAGAGTAGGAGCAGAAGGATTGAGAAAATGGGAGATATTAAGAATTAATGATATAGAGAAATTCCGAGGTCTTGACAGGAAGCAAAGTTTAAGATACTAGCATGCAACACAAATGTTGCCAGGGATGAAGGATTTCATAAACTGAGACCAGGATTGGTAGGTTTCAACATGAACACTGATTGTCTGAGAAAGAGAATAAGATAGAATGAAGGGAGGAATTGGGAGCCATCTTCCCTTCTCTTCGGCAAATTTAAAAATCCAGTCCAAAAAGCTATCATGTTTTAAATAGTATAATTTTTTTGACATAAAAATGTTGCTTGTTTTTAGGAAGTTATTATTTCACAGGCTTACAAAAAATTACTTTCTATACTTACTTCACAGCTTTCCCAAAAACATATGACACTTTTCTTGTATATTTTAAAAAATGAAATAAGAAGCTTTCTTTTTTGTTTTTTTAACGCACTACTGTGTATGTAAAAGTGTTTTATCTTTGTACCTCTAGTGCACCTCTCTGTGTCTTCCCTTTACTTAGTGTTACTGTGTTGGTCACTCAATAATAAGCTTTCTTTTTGCTCCTGTAATTTTAATACTATCCTTTTAATTCACAGTTAAGTTTACAGAACAAATATTAGAGGTAAAAATATCTTTGGAAATTACCCTTATTCACTAAGAAGAATGTTGTTCATATAATTCATAGGTGAAAAGGCAAAATTTTTCCTGAGATTTTTATTTGCTTTTGGTCAATTAGTATTTTAGCAAGAGCAATGTCATTATTGCTGCTTCTTGTGTGCCATTGAGTTGATTTAGACTCATAATGACCCTAAATGACAGAGAAGAACTGCCTCAGTGGATTTCCTAGGCAATAATCTTTACAGGGGCATATCACCAGGTCTTTTCTTCTGAGGAGTGGCCGGAGTGTCCAAACCACTAACCTTTCGGTTAGCAGCCAAGTGCTTAACCACTGCATCACCAGGGCTTTTTCACTGCTGTTTAACAACTCATTCTCTAATTTCAGTTAAGGAATTTCTTCTCATGTAAAGTTAGCTTTTTATTTTATTTTTATTTTAAGAGGTTGTTTTACATTCAACATCATGCATACATTTAGTTTCATTCTCTATTCGCCATGTCCAACCCTAACCCAGTCTCCTCCCCTCCCTA
>NW_006921630.1:6875361-6897565 GCF_000298275.1 Orycteropus afer afer
TCCTACCCATGTCAGCGTGTAAGCCCCAACTAGCCCTAAATTAATCCCTCCCCTTCCCTCCCCATCCCGGTAACCTACTAGGTGAGTTCCCTTTCTCAAGCAAACGCTTCTCTGTCTTTTTACAGTAATGGGCTCATACAGTACTTGTCCTTCTGCAATTGACTTATTTCATTCAGCATAATGTCCTCCAGGTTCATCCACGTTGCGAGATGATTTGCGTTAAAGTTTGTTCTTAAATATGGGTATAACTCCTGATTTAACGAGAAGACGTTGTTAGGCTCATTAAAAGAAAAAAAAAAAAGTTGCTGTTCAGTCAATTTAGCCTTGTGACAACCCCAGGTGTATCTAAAAATGGCGTGGTGGAGATATATGACATCCTCATCTAACTTCACAAGGGAGAAGGAGAATCAAGATCACCATCAGCAGTCCAAGGCTGATTCCTATGAAGCGGAGGTCAGATATACCTCCTCTCTCCAGTTTTTTTTTTTTTTTTTTTTTTAAAACCAATTCTGAGACTAGCCATCCTTCCCACAGCATTCTCTACTTCTCTGCTAGGTTTGATAATTTGTTGCAATGGCTACACAGAGCCCACAGACTCACTACTCACAGTTATGGGGTTTATTAGAGAAGTTACAGGTTATAATTCAGATCAGAAATGATTCAGCATATAGTTCTTTTGTCAGGACAGCTTCTCAGCGGTGGTCAAAGGCAGCCTTCTCTCTGGCCCAGCCTAAGTGCCCAGAGGCACCCTACCACACCAACAAGCCTCCTGCCTGAAGGTGCTCAGCTCTTTTGCTATGTGGTCTGGGAAGCCCACTGTGCTGTCTTCTGCTGGTCTCCTGGTTCTGCTGGCTCTGAAGGTGCTGTTTCTCTGCCATTGCTTCTTATCATCTCTGGTGTTAACAGCTCTCTTTGTCTTCTGGGTCTAGGAGGTTCCCAGTGCAGGGAACCTGAGTCCAAAGGACATGCTCCACTCCCATCATTTCTTCTTGGTGGTGGTCAGGTTCCCACTCTGCTGTGGGATTGGCTCTCTTTTAAGCTTGTTGCTGTTACTTGACCCCATTGTTGCAGCAACTGTGTCAATCTGTCTCATTGAGGCTCTTCCTTTTTTGTTAAGCCTGTTTTGTTGCTGTCAGGTGCAAGTTGAGTCAGCTCTGACTCATAGTGATTTGTGTACAACAGTCCTGCACCATCTTCACAATCCTTGCTATACTTGAGCCCATTGTTGCTGCCACTGTGTCAATCCATCTTGTTGAGAATTTCCCCCCTTTTCACTGACCCCCTATTTTACCAAGCATGGTATCTTTCTCTAGGGAATGGTCCCTTCTGACAACATGACCAAAGTAGGTGAGACAAAGTCCTGGCTTCCAAGAAGCATTCCGGCTGCACTTCTTCCAGGACAGATTTGTTAGTTCTTCTGGCGGTCCATGGTATGTTCAGTATTCTTCGCCAATACCACAATTCAAAGGCATCAACTCTTCTGTCTTCCCTATTCACTGTACAGTTTTCACGTGCATACAAGGTGATTGAAAATACCATGGCTTGGATTAGGTGCACCATAGCCTTCAAAGCGACAACCTTGCTCTTCCACACTTTAAAGAGGTCTTTTGAAGCAGATTTGCCCTGTGTGATAGTGTGTCTGCTTTCCAGAATGCTGCTTCCATGGGTGTTGATTGTGGAACCAAGAAAAAGGAAATTCCTGACAACTTCAATCTTTTCTCCATTTATTGTGCTGCTGCTTGTTGATCCACTTGTGAGATTTTCATTTTCTTTATGTTGAGGTGTAATCCATACTGAAGATTGTAGTTTTTTAGTCTTGATCAATAAGTAGTTCAAGTCCTCTTCACTTTCATCAAACAAGGTTGTGTCATCTGCCTAATGCAGGTTGTTAATGAGTCTTCCTCCAAGCCTGATGCCATGTTCTTCATACAGTCCAGCTTCTCGGATTATTTACTCAGCATACAGAATGAGTAAGTATGATGAAAGGATACAATTCTGACACACACTCTTCCCAATTTTAAACCATGCAGTATCCCCTTGTTCTGTTTGAATGACAGCCTCCTGGTGTATGTATGGTTCCTCATGAGCACAATAAAGTGTTCTGGAATTCTCATTTTTTGCAATGTTATCCAAAATTTGTTATGATTCACATAATCGAATGCCTTTGCATAGGCAACAAAACACAGGTAAACATCTTTCTGGTATTCTTTGCTTTCAGATAAGATTCACCTGATATCACCAGTGATATCGCTCTGTGGTCATCCAGTTGTGTGTCAACTTGGCTGGGCCTGGTTTTGAGTGGCTGGGCAGCTGGATGTAGTTATTCCCCAAGATGAGACTAGTAGTCAACTCCATGGTGGAATCTACTGTGAGCAGCTGAGTAGCTGCCTTAGGGATGTGGTCTGCTTCCAGTATATAAGGAGAAGCATTGTGAAAGGTCTCTGCAGCTCTTTGGCACACTTGGACCCTGCATGTAGGTAGCCAAGTCTTCATTTAGCAGCCTGCCATGTTTCCTACTGATCATGGGCCTATCTCTGGACTTAAACTTGTGGCCTGCCTTGTTGTTTGGTAATATTGGGACTGTGCCATTTTATTTGTTGACCTTGAGCTTGTTACCCTCAGTAGCCAGCAGCTGCCTGAATGAAAAGACACTGCTAGCTCCAGTGGGCCGGGAGCAAGAGGCAGAGCTAAAGCCCAAGGTTGAAGGGCTTTCACCCAGACCCTAAAGCTAGCACTTTGAACTCGGACTTCTAGCCTCCTAAACAGTAAGAGAATAAATCCCTGTTTGTTAAAGTCACCCATTCATGGTATCTTCTGTTAGTGTGGCACGAAGTGCCTAAAACACTCTCATTCTATGTCCTCTTCTGAATCCAGCTTGAATATCTGGCAGTCCCCTGTTGACTGCAACCATTTGTCAATAATCTTCAGGAAAGCTTTACTTGTGTATGATATTGTTCAATAATTTCCACATTCTGCGGGATCACCTTTCTATGGAATGAACACAAATATTGATCTCTTCCAGTCAGTTGGCCAGGTAGCTGTCTTCCAAATTTCTTGGCATAAATGAGTAAGTGCCTCCACCACTGCATCCGTTTGTTGAAACATCTCAATGGGTATTCCATCAATTCCTGTTTTTTGCCTTGTTTTTTACTAGTTTCAGCGCAGCTTAGACTTCTTCTTTCAATACTATCAGTTCTTGATCATATACTAACTCCTGAAATAGTTGAACATCAACCAATTTTTTCTGGTACAGTGACTGTATATCCTCTATACAAGATAGAAGAAGACTTCTATCTTCTTTTGATGCTTCCTGCATGGGTCAAAATTTTGCTCATAGAATCCTTTAATATTGCAACTGGAGGCTTGAGTTTTTTCCTCCAGTTCTTTCAGCTTGAGAATATGCAGAGCATATTCTTCCCTTTTGGTCTTCTAATTCCAGGTCTTTGCACATTTCATTATAATACTTTACTTTGTCTTCTCGAGCTGCCCTTTAAAGTTTCTGTTCAACTCTTATTTCCTCATTTCTTCCATTCACTTTAGCTACTCTCCATTCAAGAGCAAATTTCAGAGTCTCCTCTGACATCCATTTTGGTCTTTTTTTCCTTTCCTTTTTAATGACTTTTTGTGTCTTCAAGGGTGACATTCTTGACGTCATCCCACAACTCCTCTGGTCTTCAGTCACTGGTGTTTAATGCATCAAATATATTCTTCAGATGGTCTCTAAATTCAGGTGGGATATAATCAAGGTTGTATTTTGGCTCTCATAGACATGTTCTAATTTTCTTCAGCTTCAACTTGAATTTGCATACAAGCAATTGACGGTCTGTTCCACAGTTAGCTCCTGGCCTTGCTTTGACTGAAGATACTGAGCTTTTCCATCGCCTCTGTCCACAGATGTAGTTGATCCGATTCCTGTGTATTCCATCTGGCAAGGTCCACATGTATAGCTGTCATTTATGTTGTTGAAAAGGTATTTGCAGTGAATAAGTCATTGGTCTTGCAAAATTCTATGTGATGACTAGCATCATTTCTATCATCAAGGCCATATTTTCCAACTACCTTTTAAGTACAGGGGATGACAAAACTAACTAATACTCTTGTTAGGGTTCCATACACTTTATTTGCATGGTCCCACCCCTACAAGGGTGACATGCCCCTTATTTACATTATTAGTAAGCTATCAAATCCCCTTGCTGGGCCACAAGCACATTATTTGCATAGTCCCACCCAGTCATTTAGTGAGGATTACAAAACCATGGCTAGAAAGGCCATATGAAAATGATCTCTGTACTGTAGTATCAGAGTAGAACTGTGCTCCATAGAGTTTTGAATGGATGATATTTTGGAAGGAGATCACCAGGCTCACACCTCCCTGAGACTTGTTAGGTTCATCCACCTTCTTTATTAGTGGGTTTTTGTCTTTAATCTCTTTTCCCTGGAATAAAATCACTCCTTATTCTTGTCAGCTCCTCTTTCTATCCCTTACAAAGTTTTATTAATGCTCCCAATTCAGTTTTTCCTCTGAATGTGTCTTTTAAGACTGATTTTTGGTTTTCAAATCCTTAAATCTTTTAACTATGGTAAAATCACATTAAGCAATTTTTCCATTTGTATTCTCCTTATTCCTTCCCTCCAGCAACTGAATAATTTTGATATGATCAACCAGGCTATACAGCAACGGGATGCTTCAATCCATTTCAGTGTCACCTAATTTTAATGCTTCTTCCTAACACTCCTTAACTCAATCTGTGAAGAGACCCTCATCCAAGTTTTCCTTTCTTAAATCTGGAAAATAAATCCATTATCCTTCTGTTGTTGTTACACAAACACAAATCCTTTATCAAATCATAACTGAATCAGTAAAATAGTGTTTAAACTGGAATTCCTACCTATTGCTTTTCTCCCTAGTAAGAGTACACTGTCACTGGATTAACAACTCTAAAAAATATTATTGCTACTCCTTAGTCAATTACACATACACAGTAGTCCAAACTTCTTAATCTGAGCATTCATGGCTTCCATGGTTGCGGAGAAAGTCTGTCTCCACTTTATGCAATTATCCTTCATTACAAACACTATTTTAGATTGTGCTGTTTCTGCTATCGCTATCCCCACCTCAGCATTGATCATATAGCACCCAGCCTTTACAGCTTATGATAGGTTACAGTTCCCTCTTGAAGATACTTCTGACTATTATGGTTTATACTAACCTCTTTTTCCCCATTACTTCTCCCAGAAGCATTTTCAAATTATCTTTCAATATAGTACTTGATTACATTCTGATTTTTAAGTATTTAATGAGTTTCTTACTGTACCAAATAGATACTATGCAACCTGAGAGGCAGGGACCAAGGCTTATGATTCTTTTGCATTCCATTAAATGAATTTTATTGAAATATAATTTATGTACAGCGAAATACACAAAACTAAAGTGACATGGGTCAATGCATTTTTTTTTTTCAGTATTCCCTCCTCTCCCCTCCCAACCCTGGCAATCAACAAAGTTTCCCTCCATATATAAACCTTTCCTTGACCCTTCACAACAACGAACTAATACTATATTTGTCCTTCTGTGATTGACTTATTTCACTCAGCATAATATCCTCCAAGTTCATCCATATCATGCGGTGTTTTGCAGACTCTACATTATTCTTTAGTGCTGCATAGCATTCCAGTATGCGTATGTACCATAGTTTTGTCATCCACTCTTCCTCTGACGGGCGCATAGGTTGTTTCCATCTTTTTGCTATTGTAAACAGTGCTGCAATGAACATGGGTGTGCAAGTATCTGTTCCTGTCCTGGCTCTCTAGGATATATACCTAGTAATGGGATTTCTGGGTCAAATGGTATCTCCAATTCCAGCTTTCTAAGGAATCATCATATTGCCTTCCACAGTGGTTGTATCACTTCACAGTCCCACCAGCAGTGTATAAGGGTCCCAATCTCTCCCTATCCCTGCCAACATTTGCTAATTTCTGTGTCATTGAACCTTGCCATCAGTGTGCTGGGGTGAGATGGTATCTCGTTGTTGTGATTTGCATCTCTCTAATGGCCAATGATTGTGAGCATCTCTCCATGTATTAGCTGGCCACCTGAGTATCTTCCTTGGTGAAGTGTCTATTCACGTCTTCTACCCCAGTTTTCAATTGGATTGTTAATTCCTTTGGTGTTGAGGCGCTGGAATTTTCTATATATCTTAACGATAAGTCCCTTGTCAGATATGTCATTATCGGCAAATATGAATTTGCTGCTGTCACTTTTGTTATGTGCTTTTTCACGGTGTCAATTTCTTTGTTCCATATAATTTTCTATGCTGAGCTTGTTTTGTTTATAAATCATGTTATCACTTCCTCTGTTGCTACTGTTTTAGTACTTGCTGAATATTCATGCTGGTCCACTTTTTTATTTTGATGTGAAGGTTTGTCATTTTTGAGGTTACCCTGTGATTTATACTTTTCTTCCCAAGTTTACAACAGTCCATTCTATCCTGCAGTTGTCTTGATTTCCCTATCATCTAGAAGTTCTGTAATGACACAGTTTTTTTTTCTCCCTCTTTTTTTTGTTTGTAGTTGTCCTCATTTGTCAATTGATATCTCTGGTTCCCTGTTTACAATCTTGTAGGCTTATTTACTTTGGATACTTCCATAGCTGGGTTGGTTTCTGGGTTATATCATCATGTGTGTTAATGGTCAGTTGTTGTTGGCTATTGTTGCTTCTCTGTCCAAAGGGCTCCCTTTTAGCATCTCTTGTAAGGCTGGTTGCTTTTAACAAATTCCCTTAATTTCTGCTTATCTGGAAATGTCCTAATTTCACCATCATATTTGAGGGATAATTTTGCTGGGTACATAATTCTTGGTTGGACATTTTTCTCTTTCAGGGTTTTATATATACCATCCCATTGTCTTTTCGCCTGTGTGGTTTCTGCCAAGAAATCTGAGCTTGGTCTTATTGGTTACCCCTTCTGGGTAACTTATTGTTTTTGCCATGCTGCTTTCATGATTCTTTCTTTGTCTTTGGTTTTGATGAGTTTGATGATGATATGTCTGGGTGATTTTCTTTTGGGGTCTATCCTGTTTGGGGTTTGTTGGACTTCCTGAATGGATATATTCTCATCTTTCATCACAACATGAAAATTCTCTTCCAACAAATCTTTGACAATTTTCTCTGTGGTTTTGTCTGTCTCTCCTTGTGCTGGAATTCTGATTACACATAGGTTATTTCTTTTGATGGTATCCCACATGAACCATAGGCTTTCTTCATTTTGTTTTGATCTTTTTTCTGACTGTTCCCTTTCCAAAGAAGTGTTCAGGTATTTGCCTTCACTCTCCCTAATTCTGTCTTCCATTGATTCAATTCTGCTCCTTTGCCCATTCAATGTCTTGTCTATTTCTGAAAATTTAGTATTAATCTTCTGAATTTCTGTGTGTAGATTTTGTACCATTTCTAATTTTTCATTTATTTTATCATTTTGTTCTTGTATTGCCATTCAAAATTGCTGTAGGGTTTTCTCTGTGTTTTCCTCAATTTTGTCAGTGTTTTCCTTGATCTGTCTCTCAATATGCTGAAGATAACTAAATATAATTCTTTTGAATTCCTTATCAGTTCCAATGCTGCGTCTTCTTCAGGGATGTGTTTTGGATTTGTATCCTGGTCCCTCGTTTCTCCTGCTTTATCTTGCTTGCTTCTTTGTGTGGACTGTGATTTTCTGTTGTCTCTGCGGCATTGTGACATTTCTGTGTTTATATTTAATTGGTGATTGTATGCTGGAGTGACTTGCCCACGATTTTCATTTTCTTTGTTTTGTTTGTATGTTATCTACACATGGAGGGTGTGCTCTTCTATTCACTAGTTGACAGCACTTATACACTCACCACCTATCTCCTTTCCTGTTGTCAGCCTCTGGTATATCCCTGCCAACCTTGGCAAACAGAGCTTATTCTTAGGTCTTTGGAATCCGAATGAGAATGCTATCGCTTTAAAATGCTATCACTTTAGAAAAGCCACTTGTAAAGATTCAAAATGGCTGCACCCTCAGTCACTTCAAATATCCAAAATGGTCACAGCTTGTAAACATTCAAAATGGCTGCGGGCTCGGTCACTGTAGATATCCAAAATGGCTGCTAAGTGTAAACAATCAAAATGGCCGGGCCCTCTGGACAGTGGAAAGTCAACAGCTCAGGTTGTCTCCCTCATTGTTTCCCTTTCTAGTCATAGGCCACTGGCACAGTGGTCCCTGAAGCCCTTGGTGACCAAGGCTGATCTTTAGGTCAAGTCTCAGGTCCTAACACCACTTGGAAATAGTCATGCTGTTGGTCCCATCATAGTAGCTGACAATCTGCAGCTCCAACCATCTCTGTACTCACTGTTTTCATTCAGGTTTTTCCACTTGTTGGTGCCTAATCCACTTCCATATGGTTTCTTTCAAAGCTCAGGGCTCCAGGATTATCTTCTGTATCTCTGTCAATTGGTTTTTTTTTTTTTTGTTGTTGTTGTTGTTGAAGAGGGTCTGTGTTGCTTGTGTGCCTATTCCTTCGTCTTACTGGAAGTCCTGCATCCCATAGTGTTTTGGAAAGGAGCCCTGGTAGTGTAATGGTTAAGTGCTTGGCTAAAAACTAAAGCCACCAGCAGCTTTTTGGGAGAAAAGACCTATAATCTGCTCCATAAAGATGACAGTTTTGGAAACCCTATGGTACAGCTCTACTCTATCCTATAAGGTTCGATAGCTTGCTGCAGTGGCCACACAGAACTCACAGATTGTGGGGTTTATTAGAGAAGTGCCAGGCTACAATTCAAGTTCGGGAACAATGCTCAGTCTCTCTCAGCCTGCCATCTCTCAGCCAACAGTCTCTCTCAATTTCTCTCCCAGCAATGCATGTCTCTTTGTGTGTCTCTCTCAGCAGTGTGTGTCTCTCAGGGTGTGTTTCTCTCAGCAGCACATCTGTCTCAGCCAGCAGTCAAAGAGACTTCTGCCTCTAGAAGGGCTCCTTGTGAGCCTGGCAGAGTGACCACTAACCAATCCCAACATCATAATTCTATACACCTGAGAGAGAGAACTTCCCAGAAAATTACTTTCTGCTGTTCCCAACAGAAATACCCCAGGTGGATAACTTTAATAATCAGGAGCTACTCAGTTGCTCACGGCAAATTTCACCATGGAGTTTACAAAGACTTATGGCTAGAAAAGCCACACTATGTAATTTACACCACAATGACAAATCCTTTTTAAAGCACTATCTTTCTGTCATGTGAATAATTATCCTTTATCAATTTAGTAAGGCAAAGTGGTGCTGCACTGTGTTTGTCAACCTCAAAAATTCATGCCCCCTTTGGAGGAACATAAATCTCATATCCTTTAAGTTTTTTATATGAAAAATTTCACACATACACAAAAATAGAGAATATAAATTTCCATATATCCATCTTTCCAGACTTAATAACTCTAAAGATTTTGATGTTTGCTTCATTTATATTTTTTCTTATTGAAGTATTTTAAAACAAATTCTAGGCATTGCCATCTCCCTAATATACCTCAGTATGAAATTCTGAAAAACATACATAACCATAATGCCAAATATTTCTGATTGCCCCTAAAAAAATGTCTTTTTACAGTTGATTTGCTGGAGTGAGGATCCAAACAAGGTCTACATATTACATTGGGTTGTTGGGTCTCTTCAGTAATTTTTCATCTAGAGCTGACCCTCCCCCCCCCCTTTTTTTTAATGCCATTGACTTATTATTATAGAAATAGAGTCAATTGTTCAGCAAAATGTCCCATAGTCTGGAGTTACCAATTTACTTTCTTTTGATGTCATTTATATAATTATTTTATTAGATTTGGGTTCAACTTTTTTGGGCAGAAAATACTTCATAGTATTATGCTTTCTACTGAGAAGGAGTTTGAAGAGTGAAGGGTATTTGAGAGGGTAGGTGAGAAAGTATGTGTAAGAGCATAAGGGTGAACCAAACTCACTGCCATTAAGTTGTTTCTGACTCAAAAAGACCCCCACTGGGTTTCCAAGGCAGTAAATCTTTACAGTAGTAGATTGCCCTGTCTTCCTTCTGTAGAGTGGCTGGTGGGTTAGAATTGCCAACCTTCTGATTAGCAGTCAATTGCCTTAGGCACTGTGCCACCAGTACTCCTTGTAAGGGTGAAAGCTACGGGCAAAGTAATAAACCCATGAGTAAAGGCATGGATGGAGGCAGGTAAGTGGAATGTTCAAGGAAGAATCTACCTTCTAGACATAGGGTTTCCAATATTGGTCATGGCACTTTATATACAGGGTCCATCCCATTCAGGCTTTCTTAAATTAGCATCTCTAGAAATAGAGGCCCAGATACCTTTATTTTTCCAAAGTTCCTGAGGAAATCCAGATGCTCAGCCAGGCCTGAAATCCACTGGGCTGTAAAACAGGGTACATATTGCTTGTTCCTGGGATGCTAAGCTCTTTCCTGTTTCAGGGACGTTGGACATGACCATAGCCACTTCTCCTCACTGAAGTCTCAGCTGACCACTCTGTTTCAAATAGTTAACTGCATTTTATTTCTTAGCATTTAATCTGATCTTATCTTACCCATCTGTTTGTGTACTTGTTTTAGGTATGCTCCCATCACTAGAATGTATGCTCCAAAAGAGCATGGACCTCATCTGTGTTGTTCACTGTGGTAATTCCAACATCCAGAAGAGGCCTTGGATTGTAGATGTGGACTAAATATTTACAGAAAGAATGGGTAAGTTTAGCAGATTTAGGAAATAGTTTTGAAATAATCTAAAATGGAAAATGGGTAGAAATAGTAAAATTAGTCCTTAAGTTTGTCTTCACCAAGATTGGTATAAGTACCTTCTTTGAGAATTTCTCTGTCACTTTGGATAGTCTGCTATATGATAGTCATGTCACCTTATTGGTTAACAGGAAAAATTCGTGGGAGCATTTCATAGAAGGTAACTGCAACTCTGAACATCTATCTAATCAGTTCAATAATAATTTCCAAATGTACTTAATGGACTATTAAATCAGTAATTAGAATGAAATCAAATTTTGCTAGGCTGCAAAAGATGTCAAAATTCTGTATGCTCACAGTAAAATCTTTTAAAATTAAAATTTTATTTAATTACTGCTCCTCAGAGAGAGAGATTTTAAAATTAAAATTTTATTTAATTAGTGTTCCTATAATCTATATTAAAATTTATTTGTTTCCTGCTAACTTTACAGGGTAAAGATATAAAAAGAGTTTGTGGGAGTTAACAAGATTCAGTGACATAAAACACTCAACAGCAACAAAAACAGCAACAAAAAATGCCCAGCAAAGAAAATGATATAAAGGAGTAGGGAAAAAAATACAAATAAAGTGGAAAAACTTTTATATAAGTTGCTTTGTGGAGTGTTCAAATACATTCTTTCCTTTCACCCATACTTTTGTGAGTTAAAGTTAATGGATTTCTATTGCATTCCTGTTGTCACTATTGCCAAATGCTTTCCTATGGATGAGGCAGATACCTGGTTATTTAAGGAGCAGGATAAATGGGCCAAGACAGCTTTCCCTATCCTCAATTCACCAGGGAACGTTTGAGAATTCCACCTGACACGAGGACAGCACTGTGCTCTTAAACAATCTGCAGTTTGATCCGATTGTTCCCCAGTGGGGGAGGTAGGCCACAGCTCACTCAAGAGTCATTGATTGGATTAACAGCCTAATTCCCAACAGATGAATAGAATACTGATGTCTTGTCAGCCCAGATCACAAAAGGAAAACACAATCTGCTTCTACAGCTCAGAGAATTAACCCTCTATTTACTCGGAAGGTACAATTTCAGTTTTGAGTACTGTAATTTCTTCAGAACTATTTGCCTATAAATACTATCAAATGTGCTTTGTTAGCCATCCATACACTTTCATCCTCCATTAGGGTAAAGAAAAAAAAAAAGTGTTTAGAGACATGGGAGATCTTTACTCCAATTTTTACTACCTACATCAGTCTTGCTACCTGAAACCTTTCCTGGGTTTTCTAAGGAAATATTAAACAAGCTGTTTGTAGTCTACTGGAAGAAAAGTAACAAAACCCATGCACCCAAAGATAAAGCTATTTTGAGCTTTTTCTCTGGCAGAAGTGACTGATTTTATCAAAGGGAATTAATGTGTCTAGTAAGAGGAATAGATTCTCAATAGATACTAGCTTTGGTTTATCTCCCTACTCCACCACTTCCTCCCAGGCCTTCTATGATTTTGTATCTTTTGTGTATGGCTGTATAACTAAGAATCAGATGAAAAGGTCTTATTTCTGATAGTTTAAAAATAAGAATGATACACCTCATTCATGTCACCTATGAATTAGAATTCTTTAATATATATAATGTCTTTTATGAATAGTAAGGAAAAGCTGCCATATTGCAGACAGCTTTAATGATATTTTATTTTGTATACCTTTCTGTCTAATCCCAGCTGATATAACAAGAAAGACCAATTTTAGTTGTGAGTAAAAAAAAAACACGGATGGTAGTAGCTAATACTTAGTGTTCATTGCACTAAGCAAGTTACCTGTGCTCTCTCATTTAATCCAGTCAACAACCTCATAAAGTATGTAGTCAATTTTCTCATTTCATAAATGAAGAAACTGAGGCTTAATTAGGTTAAGCAACTTGTCTAGGGTCACCTGATATTTGTATATGGCAAAGTCAGAACTTTAATCAGATCTCTGGCTCCAAAGCTCAAGCTCTTAAACACTACTAGGGCTCCATGGGTCTCCCTATACATCTTCATATTTACATGGAGATTTTTCAGTATTTAAAGTGTTAAAATTAATATTCAGTCTTCTCTTACAGTCTGTTGTTTGGGGAAAACAACTCTACAAGCATGAGTCATATTGATTTTTCTTTTTCTTCAGGACAGGTGATCTCATGATAACCAAACCCAACCCACTGCCATCAAGTCAATTCCAACTCATAGTGACCCTCTAGAACAGAGTAGAACTGCCACATAGGGTTTCCACAGCTGTAAATCTTTACAGAAGCAGACTGCCTAATTTTTCTTCTGTGGAGCAGCTGGTGGGTTAGAACTACTGACATTCTGGTTAGCAACTGAATGCCTTAACAACTGTGTCAGCAGGATCTCATGACAGCCCCCTAAAGTTGTTACATGCTGCCAAGCCTATCCCAACACACAGTGGCCCTACAGAACAAAGCAGAAGTGTTCCACAGGGTCTCCTAGGCTGAAATCTTTACAGGAGCAGATTGCCAGGTCTTTTTTCCCATAGAGCAGCTGGTGGGTTGGAACTGCAAACCTTTCAGTTGGCAGCCAAGCACTTAACTGTTGTGCCACCAGGGCTCCTTTTCCCCTAAAATAAGCCATGTCAAAACCAGAAACCATCATCTTTCTTGACCATGGCTTTGGAATCATATTCAACTTCCACTTTTATTTATCTCTTACATTGTCTTTCACCAAATGAGGTTGATTCCATTTTCCTTCTGTACTGTATCTCTGGATCCTTTTTTTTTTTTTTTTTCTCCTGCTCCCCCACAGTAAGGGACCTTTATCCAGGTCTTGACCTCCTAATGCACTGACCTCCTAAGAGCCACCCTAATAATTTAGCTGGTCTCTCATCCTTTCACAAGCATTTTCCTAAGCATGCCACTCTTCTACTTAAAACTTTGAAGCATATTATGATTGTCTTTAAAGTCAGATAAAAAATTTTAACTGTGTATTTCCCTAGCTTTGAATGGAATTCAGCATATTATGATTTTTAAAATTAACACTGTATACACAGGAAGTTTACATCAGTTCAAATATGAGAACAGATTATATAATGAGTATAGATGATTTATATTATTAGGCATTGTATTATTATATATTAGATAATAATCTAGTTCCTTATGGCAATATAATATGTACTTCTAAAATAGCCATAACATTAAAGTATATTTTTGAAAAATATCAATTACTGAGAAAAGAAGATTAAGGTTTTTTTTTTTTTTTTTTTTGTCAGAGATAAGGGGAAAAGAAGCTCAATTAATACAAAATAAAAAATCACTCAAAAATGTGAATGGTTTAAAAGATCTTTAATTATACTACCAAGTCTCCTACAGAGGAGCTCTGGTGGTACAGTGGTTGAGGCATTTGGCTGCTAAATAAAAGATGGGTAATTGAACCCACCAGCCAGTCCATAGGAGAAAGATGAGGCAATCTGCTTCCGTAAAGATAGCCTTGGAAACTCAATGGGGGTCGTTATGAGTCGGAACTGACTCGATGGCAGTGAATTTGGATGTTTGGTTTTATACCAATTTAAAACAAATGTGTATAAAATATAAATATCATGATCCGACTCACATTCTGAATTTGGACAGTCCTAGTAGGGGTTCCCTAGAAGCCCTCAAATCTTCCCCTTCCTTAGTATCTGAGAGAAGGGGCAACAGAGTACATGAAGAAGTAGAACTGCTTCCCTGCATGTTAAAGACTTGGGAAAACTTTCATGGTGACCAGTGACTTTATGCTTTAATGCCAGCAGAGGGGGAGGCTCTGAGTATTTCATAAGCTCTCAAGATTTTTTACTCTTTCATACTCTGTGAACACTTAAACTCAGGGGAAATTTTTATAGTCCTCAATAACATAAATTGGGCATGTAGAAATCTTTATTCTGGACATAAAGTTACCTGACAATGCTGGAAACCATGGAAGCATATCTCCTAATCCACCTTCTAAAAATAATGGCCTGAAAGGCATATTGTTTTTCATAATATTCAGAGGTTTTCACATTTGTACATGTCTTCAACTTTCTATTCCTGTCACATAATACAAACACAAAGACAGCCTTTTAAGAAATATTCTAAAATAAGTCCTATATATCAAGCAGAAAGCAAAAACTAAAACCAAAGCCAATTAAGAGGGGAAAAAAAAATTTTAATAACAGGAAAATCAAATCAATGGTACATCCCTTGTGGTAAGAAATATATACTTGTCTGATGGTGGAAAACAGGTTAAAGATGAGGACTTGGACAGTTGTGCTATGAAACTAGCAGACTGCAGATTTTATAAATACATACAGAAATAATTAAAATATAAGGGGTTTAGCGGATTAATCTCCTTTAAATAATCTCTGCCACAAAGCCTGTAAAGACACTGCTGGCACCAGGCCTATGTCAGACCAGCTGTCGGATATCAGAGCAGCAGAAAGGTTAACTGCTACCACTTCTGCACTGACCTCCTGTATGCAGTCCTCTCTGGACTTCATCTTCAGCCACTCAGTGCACCATGGGGAAAGTGTAGAATAGTAACTTGGGACAATGTGGAGGATGGCCTTTTGACTAGATTTACCTATCCTTAGCTGAGAAGGGAAGGGTACAAGAGAGAAAGTTGATGCTGGAAGGGGATAACGAAATGTAGGGCTCAGAGGACTCTAGGGAAATGCAGGAGGTCTCTGGAAAAGTGCTGATTACCCGATTCCATTCATTTAACCCATGGCAATTTCAAAGTCACCTTTAATTATTTTCAAACTCAGTTTTAAGTAATGCAGATAGTCCACATATTCCCAAAGGAAGCACAAAGCAACTGATAACTCTTTAAAAAACAGTAACATTTACTTTGCTTCAAAGCTAGCCATAAGTTCAACAAATGTTTTTTAAAAGTGACAATGACAATGAGTTAAAAAAGAATAATTAAAATAAACAGCATTCTTTTAGTCAGATTTTCTTAGTCCTTCTGTACCTCTACTATGCACTATTTCTGTGACATTAAGGAAATCATTAAACAAACAAAACCAATAGCTTTTAGGATGACATGAAATCAATGTATTTAAGTCCTTTTAAAAATATAAAGTATTATGCAAATATCTTGTTCATCTTTTATGTTAAGGATGTATTAGGACAGAACTTAGTTGGACTGATGGAAGAAAACAGAAGCGTGAAGAAGAACATTATCAATCACTACAAAGTGTTGGACACTGTAAAAACAGATATACATTTACTTATTGTCATATGTAGTCTTCCACCAGAAGGAAATGAGATTGGTTGCTGGACTATTTTCTTTAAATAAGGTCTAACCTGTCAATGTCATGAGACAAAGTGTATGTGAACTGCTGTATGGAAAGTTAATTTGTTCTGTAAACTTTCACCCAAATCACAATAAAAATAAAATAAAGAAAAACAAACAAAAAAAAGGTCTAACCAAGGTTCCTTTACTGCCTTGGAAACCCAAAGGGGGTTGCTGTGAGTTGGAATTGACTCTATGGCAGTATATATTTTTTTTTTTTTTTTTTTGAACCAAGGTTCCTAAGCCCCTTTTATTTGAGTTTTGTATCTCTGATTTCTGGTTAAGTTAGCAACCTTCTCTCTGCTATGATTATGATTTTTTCTTGTTAAGTAATAGTGATGTTCTGTATCCTATTTTTATTTCACAAGTGCATTTTAAGGACAGATGAATAAACAGCATCTGACTTTAGAGTAAAAGGAGACTATTACATCAAATCTAAGTATTTCAAAGTAAATACTACTAAAGCGAGACAGTAGACTATTCTGGATAACACAATTACCATATTTCCTATGCAATAATGATTGATTTTCAAAGAACCAAAATACCAAACATAATTCAAAAGAAAAAATGAACCAGAAAGTATTTTGAGTTTTTACATAGTTAAAAGGCAGAAGTTCTTATTAAAAAGAAAATTTTTAATATCAGGAGACCATAAACAATAGCTTCATTCTATTATTATGCATTTGGTCACCCTATGTTATGACATCGTCTGTGAGGTCACTTATGTTCAGTTTCTGTTCTTTTAAATTACACACAGGGGCCCATACTTATTTTTCCTGTACATCTCTAAAATGAAAGTACTATTTTCATGTTTTTCCTCTCTTCAGAGCTGGTTTTAAAAACTGCCAGTGAGAGAGACAGATGTCAAATAAATGCCTGTCCACTCAAGACTATATTGATATCCATCAGTTTTTACCCACTAGTGCTCTCAGATGTTCATGACTTTCAAACTAAATGATTTGATTCAAATTTTGATGGAGAGGTGAATCTCTTTTTTTTCACACACCCTCCCAGGGCCCAGACCAACATATTAGTATCACCTGGTAACTTGTTGGAAATGTAGATTCTTAGGTTCCACCCCAGACCTAGGGAAACAAACTCTTGTGTGGCGCTTCGTGATTTGTTTTAACAAGCCCCAGGTGACTGTGATGCTCACTAACATTGCAAACCACCACCCTATGCTATTACATCTTCTGTAAGGGAGCACTATCTTTTGGACAAATGGAAGTAAATATCAACCCTGGGGAAGTAATTCAACAAGACAAAAAGTTTACTAAAATATTATTTTACACAATTTATCTCTTTTTCCTTAATTTTAAAATGTAAACATACTTGACAAGATTTCTTTTCATCTTCCAGTGAAAGGCTGCCCATCAGAGAGACCATTATAGTCTGTGGCACTATTTTTATAGTTCTGTAACATAAACTGACATTTATTGGAGCTTCACATAAGATTTTTCCATCAACGGATATGTTGGAGGAGCAATAACCAAGTATGCTGTGTTGGGCAAATACCTACACATCAGGACACTTTTCAAAGCCATCAGGCAAAGGGGGTCAGTTGAATTTTTTTTTACTGCAGAGGCTAATGCTTTAAGAGTGTCTTGATGGAATCAAGGAAATTGGATTGTCCCCCCATTTGCTGGGCTAAAACAAGCCTTTTTTATTTATCCCATTAGAGGAACACAAGAGAAACCTTTTAAATGTCACTAAAAATTTCCCTGCATTGCAAAACCTAGTCAAAGGGTTTTAATTTTCTCTGAGAACTCTTAAGTAATGCAGTATGTCAAGGTTTAATAAATTGTAGGTGGGGATAGTTTTCATTACAGACAACTTTTTTTTTTTTTTTAGGTAGATATTTAAAAAACATGCTTAGGTTTCTTTATCTGGGGAGGGGTCAGGGCACATCTCAAACAGCAAAGAACTCCATTTCAGTCCAAATAATAAATAAATGAATCACAATGGAAACTGTATGATATTTTGAGACAAATTTTAAGAATACCTTTTAAAAAGAAAATATTTTAAAATATCCTGAAAATGATGGTAAATTCTTTCTTATAAGTGATGCTTTTGCATTGAGCTTCCTGTAAAATTTCTTAAGGAATTTGGCAGAGGGACTAGGCATTCAACAGTCTCCTAAGAGAAAGAGCTAATGCGCAGCAAAAACAACACTGTGTATTCGTAACCCATGCATGAATGGTTAATACCTATAATAGGATAAAACCTCACATTTAAAATTTTTCAAAATACTATAGAAATTACTAAAAAAAAGTCACTTACATGTTATATTATAACATATCCTTTTAAAAGGATTATACATATCCTTTTAAACATAATAATGCGGTGCTCTGTATTTTCTATGACAATATACTTATTGTGGTTTATTTGTTGATTAGATATAATTATTATACATGCAGGGTGTTTTATTTATTTATTTATTTTTTGAGTCAGCTTTTCTCCTCTTCAAGAAAATATTAAAAGTATTTCTAATCACAAAGCAAAATGCTATAGACAAAATGCCAGAAGGGAGATTTTTTTTTTTTTTAAATAAAAAGGACATTCACTTTGTGATAAAACCAAAACCAAACACACTGCCATGGAGTTGGACCCGACTCATAGTGACCTCTCCTTGGATTTCTGAGGTGGTATCATTACGGAAGTAGATTGCCCAACTTTCTTCCTTCCAAGAAGGAGTGGCTGGTGGGTTTGAACTGCCAGCCTTCTGGTTAGCAGTCAAATACCTTAGGCACTACGCCACCAGAGCTCCACTTTGTGATGTTGTTGTTATGTACCTGTGATAGACATGTGGATATCTAAAAAGGAAGGTGGTTCCTTTACTAAAGCACAGCCTATATAGAAATATTTTTAACCATACTCAAATGAGAGACAAGTAACCTACTCTGCCTCCTCATTCTGCTTACCACCCCCCAAGAGAAAAGGAACCATAAACAAAAGACAATATACTTAGTAACCTGTCTCCCATAGTGGACAGGTTTCAATGGAGCTTCCAGACTAAGATAAACTAGGAAGAAGGACCTGGCAATTTACTTCTGAAAAAATTGGCCAGTGAAAATCTTATGAATACCAGCAGAATATTGTTTGATATAGTGCCAGAAGATGAGCCCGTCACATTGAAAGACACTAAAAATACAACTGGGGAAGAGTTGCCTCCTCAAAGTAGAGTCAACCTTAATGACGTGGATGGAGTAAAGCTTTTGGGACCTTCATTTACTGATGTGGCATGACTCAAAATGAGAAGAAATAGCTGCAAACATCAATTAGTAATCCAGGTGTGGACTGCATGAAGTATAAATCTAGAAAACTGGAAGCTGTCAAAACTGAAATGGAACATTTGAAGATCAATATCCTAGGCATTAGTGAGCAAAAATGGACTGGTATTAGCCATTTTGAATTGGACAGACTTATGGCCTACTATACCAGGAATGAAAAATTGAAGAGGAATGGCATTACAGTCATTGTCAAAAAGAACATTTCAAGATCTATTCTGAAGTATAAAAGTCAGTGATAGGATAATATCCATATGCCTACAAATAAGACCAATTAATACAACTATTATTCAAATTTATGTACCAAACGTTAATGCCAAAGATGAAAAATTAAAGATTTTTGCCAACTTCTGCAGTCTAAAGTTGATCAAACATGCAATCAGGATGCTATGATAATTACTGGTGATTGGAATGTGAAAACTGGAAACAAAGAAGGATCGGCAGTTGGAAACCATGGCCTTGGCTATAAAAACAATATAGCATGCAGATAGCATGAGAGAATTTCACAAGAACAATGACCTATTCATTGGAAATACTTTTTTTGACAATATAAATCGTGACTTTACATGTGACCTCACCAGATGAGATACACAAAAATCAAATCGACTATATCTCTGGAAAGAGACAATGAAGAAACTCAATATCATCAGTCAAAACAAGGCTGGAGCTGCATGCAGAAGAGACCATTAATTGATTGCATGTAAGTTTAAGCTAAAGCTGATGAGAATTAAAACAAGTCCACAAGACCCAAAGCCTTGAGTATATCCTGCCTGAACATAGAGACCATTCAAGAATAGATTTGAAGCAATGAACACTAATGACTAGAGACCAGATAAGTTGTGGGATAACATCAAGAACATAGTATATTAAGAAAGCAAAAGATCATTAAAAAGACAAGAAAGAAAAAAACCAAAATGGATGTCAGAAAAGACTCTGGAACTTGCTCTTCAACATAGAGTAACTGAAGTGAATGGAAGAAATGATGAAGTAAAAGAGTTAAAAAGAAGATTTCAAAAGGCAGCTGAAGAAGTCAAATGTGCAAAGACTTTGAGTTAGAAAACCAAAAGGGAAGAACACGCTCGGCATTTCTCAGGCTAAAAGAACTGAAGAAAAAATTCAAGCCTCAAGTTGTAATACTAAAGGATTCTATGGGCAAAATATTGAATGATGCAGGAAGCATCAAAAGAAAATGGGAGGAATACACAGAGTCACTGTACCAAATAGAAATGGTCAATGTTCAACCATTTCAGGAGGTAGCATATGATCAAGAAACAAATGGTATTGGAGGAAGAAGTGCAGGCTACACTGAAGGCATTGGCAAAGAACACAGATCCAGGAAATGACAGAATATTAATTGAGATGTTTCAACAAATAGATGCAATGCTAGAAATGCTCACTCATCTATGCCAAGAATTGGAAGACAGCCAACTGGCCAACTGACTGGAAGTGACCCATATCTGTGTCTACTCCAAAGGAGATGATCCAACAGAATGCAGAAATTATCAAGGAATATCATTAATATCACATAAAAGTAAAATTTTGTTGAAGATAATTAAAAAACGGTTGTAGAAGTACATTTATAGGGAACTGCCAAAATTCAACCGTGATTCAGAAGAAGATGTGGAACAAGGGATATCATTGCTGATGTCAGGTGGATCTTGGCTGAAAGCAAAGAACACCAGAAAGATGCTTAACTGTGTTTTATTGACTATGAAAAGGCATTCAACTGTGTGGATTATAACAAATTATGGATAACATTGTAAAAATTGGGAATTCCAGAATACTTAGTTCTGCTCATGAGGAGACTGTACCTAGACCAAGAGGCAGCTTTTCGAACATAACAAGGGAATGCTGTGTGGTTTAAAATAAGGAAAGGTTTGTGTCAGGACTGTATTCACCATATTCACTCAATCTTTAGGCTGGTCAAATAATCTGAGAAGTTGGACTATATGAAGAAGAATATGACATCAGGATTGGAAGAATCATTAACAACCTGCAAAATGCAGATGACAAAACCTTGCTTGCTGGAAGTGAAGATAACTTGAAGTACTTACTGATGAAGATCAAAGACTACAGTCTTCAGGATGGATTACACTTCAACATAAAGACAATGAAAATCTTCACAACTGGATCAATAAGCAACATCATGAGAAATGGAGAAAAGACAGAAGTTGTCAGAGATTTCATTTGACTTGGATCCACACTCAATACCCATGGAACAAGCCGTCAAGAAATCAGATGTCATACTGATTGCACTGGGCAAATGTGCTGCAAAAGACCTCTTTAAATTTTAAAACAAAGGACGTCAATTAGGACTAAGGTGCTCCTTACCCAAACCATGGTATCTTCAATTGTTAAAGCTGGAAAATGAATAAGGAAGACCAGAGAAGAATTGATGCTTTTGAATTACGGTGTTGGTGAAGAATATTGAATATACAGACTGCCAGTAGAACAAACAAATCTGTCTTGGAAGAAGTACAGCCAGCACGCTCCTTAGAAGCGAGAATGCGAGACTTCATCTCACATACTTTGGACATGTTATCAGAAGGGATCAATCGCTAGAGAAGGATACCATGCTTGGTTAAGTAGAGAGAAAAAAGGAAGACCCTCACTGAGATGGAATGACACAGCGACTCAAACAATGGGCTCAAGCAAAGCAACAACTGTGAGTATGGCACAGGACTGGGCAGTGTGTTTCCTTCTGTTTTACACAGGGTAGCTATGAGTCAGAACTGACTTGATGGTACCTAACAACCACCTAGTATTTTAAAATGGAATTATTTCAGTAATATCTAAATTAATCAACTATTCATCTTTTGTTGTTGTTGTTGTTGTTATGTGCCGTCGAGTCGGCCCCGACTCCTCCTTGGGTTTCCGAGGCAGTATCACTACGGAAGTAG
>NW_006921630.1:6897665-6909091 GCF_000298275.1 Orycteropus afer afer
CTTCCGAGGAGTGGCTGGTGGGTTTGAACCGCCAGCCGTCTGGTTAGCAGGTAAGTGTCTTAGCCACTATGCTACCAGAGCTCCCATTCATCTTTTAGTACCTGCTTTTTAAAAGTATCTTTAGCTCACAAGAAGTTCAAGATGGTATAGGGTTCAATTATAAGATAGTTCTATAGGCAGTCTCTCAGACTGCTATTACCACTTCACTAAGTGCTTATGTTTTGAAGCTACCCTGTGACCACAGCTGGTCCAGAGAGAAGTTGAAAGAAGTGCCAATTCAAAGAAAGGATGTGAATCAGTTTGGCAAAAGAAAAATTACCCTTCGGTCATGTACAACTGAATCAGTTATTCCTGTATACCTTCAGTGAATATGCTTCAATTATTAGAATTAGTGCTTAAATGCTAGTATCCTCCTTTATAGATATTCTAGCTTTATTACCTAAGTTTCTAACAACTTAATGAATTTAATTATATATCCTTCTATTCTGAATACATAAGGAGAGGTAGTTTTCTTTTTAGCTTTCTGTAGGTAATGACACCACCACTTGTCTGTCAGTTTGTCGAACTGTGGTGGCTTGTGTGTTGTGAGGCTGGAGGCTATGTTACCAGTATTTCAAGTACTAGCAGGGTCACCCATGGTGGACAGGTTTCAGTGGAGCTTCCACACTAAGATAGACTTTTAAGAACTTGATGTTTACATCCATTTCTCAAAGTATTGGCCAGTGAAAACCTTTTGAATAGCAGTGAAACACTGTCTGATATAATGCCAGAAAATGAGGCCTCAGGTTTGAAGGCACTCAAAATATGACTGAGGAAGAGCTGTCTCCTCAAAGTAGAGTCAACCTTAATGATGTAGTTGGAATAAAGCTTTAGGGACTTCCATTTGCTGATGGGGCACAACTCAAAATAAGAAGAAATAGCTGCAAACATCCCTTAATAATCAGAACATGGAATGTACTAAATACAAATCTAGGAAAATTGGAAGTTGTCAAAAATGAAATGGAACAGATAAAGATTGATATACTAGGCATTAGTGAGCTGAAATGGACTGGCTTTGGCCATTTTGAATCGGACAACCACATGATCTACTATGCTGGGAATGACAAATTGAAGAGGAATGGCATGGCATTTGCCGTCACAAAAAATGTTTCAAGATCTATCCTGAAGCACAATGCTGTCAGTGATAGGATAATATCCATATGCCTATCAGGAAGACCAGTTAATATTAGTATTATTCAAATTTATGCACCAACCACCAAAGCCAAAGAAGAGGAAATTGCAGACTTTTACCCACTTTTGCAGTCTGAAATTGAGCAAACATGCAATCAAGATCTGTTGATTATTACTAGTGATTGGAATTCAAAAGTTGGAAACAAAGAAGAATCACTAGTAGTTGTAAAAGATGGCCTTGGTGATAGAAATGATGCCAGAGATCACATGATAGAACTTGTAATGACTTACTCATTGCAAATACTTTCTTTCAGCAACATAAATGGCAGTTATACGTGTGAATTTCAACAGTTGGAATACACAGGAATCAGATCAACTACATCTGTGGAAAGAGGTGATGGAGAAGCTCAATATCTTTAGCCAAAACAAGACCAGGAGCTGATTGTGGAGCAGACCATCAACTGCTCGTATCTAAGTTCAAGTTAAAGCTGAAGACAATTAAAACAAGTCCTGGAGAGCCGAAATATGACCCTGATTATATCCCACCTGAATTTAGAGACCATATGACGCACTGAACACCAATGACCAAAAACCAGATGAATTGTGGGATGACATCAAGAACATCATCCATGAAGAAAACAAAAATTCATTAAAAAGACAGGAAAGGAAGAAAAGACCAAAATGGATGTCAGAAGAGACACTTGAACAAAGAGAGTAGCTAAAGCAAATGGAAGAAATGACAAGATAAAAGAGCTGAAGATAAGATTTCAAAGAGCAGCTCAAGAAGACAAAGTCAATTATAATGAAATGTGCAAAGACCTGGAGTTAGAAAATCAAAAGAGAAGAACACACTTGATATTTCTCAAGCTGAAAGAAGGAAAAATTCAAGCTTCAAGTTGCAGTATTGAAAGATTCTATGGGCAAAATATTGACTGACACAGGAAATCAAAAGAAGATGGAAGGAATACACAGAGTCACTGTACCAAAAAGAATTGGTCAATGTACATCTATTTCAAGAGGTGGCATATGATCAAGAATTAATGGTATTAAAGGAAGAAGTTCAAGGTGTACTGAAAGAATTGGTGAAAAACAAAGCTCCAGGAATTGACTGAATATCCACTGAGATGTTTCAACAAACGGATGCCATGCTAGAGGCACTTACTCATCTTATAAAAGTACAATTTTATACTATGATATAAAAGTACGATTTTGTTGAAGATAATTAAAAAATTGTTGCAGTAGTATATTGAAAGGGAACTTCCAGAAATGGAAGCTGGATTCAGAAAAGGAAGTAGGATGAGGGGTATCAATGCTGATGTCAGATGGAGCTTGGCTGAAAGCAAAGAATACCAGAAAGACATATACTTATTATTTTTTTTTTTTGTAAAGACATTTGACTGTGTGGATCTAACAAATTATGGGTAACATTGAGGAGAATGGGAATTCCAGAATAATTAATTGTGCTCATGAGGAACCTGTACATAAACCAGGAGGCTGTCTGAACAGAACAAGGGGATATTGCATGGTTTAAAATCAGGAAGGGAGCACATCAGGGTTGTATCCTTTCACCATACTTATTCAATCTGTATGCTGAGCATATAATCTGAAAAGCTGGACTTTATGAAGAACGTGGCATCAGGAATTGAGGAAAACTCATTAACAACCTGCCTGTGATATGCAGACGACCGCTTTGCTTGCTGTAAATGAAGAGGGCTTGAAGCACTTACTGATGAAGATTAAAGACCAGAGTCTGCAGTATGGATTTCACCTCAACATAAAGAAAATGAAAATCCTCACAACTGGATCAATAAGCAACATCATGATAAATAGAGAAAAGACAGAAGTTGTCAAATATTTCATTTTACTTGGATCCACAATCAACACCAATGAATGGAAGCAGTAGTTAAGAAATTAGACATCATATTGTACTCGGCAAATCTGCTGCAAAAGACCTCTTTAAAAGTGCTGAAGAGCAAATCTTTGCTCTTTGAAGACTAAGGTGCGCCTAGCCTCATCTATAGTATTTTCAATCGCCTCTTATGCATGGGAAAGCTGGACAATGAATAAAGACCAAAGCAGAGTTGATGCTTTTGAGTTGTAGTGTTGGCAAAGAATACTGAAAGTACCATAGAATGCCAGAAGAAGTAACAAATCAGTCCTGGAAGAAGTGCAGGCGGAATGCTCCTTAGAAGCAAGAATGGCCAGACTTTGTCTCACCTACTCTGGCCGTGTTTGTCAGAAGGGAGCATTCCCTGGAGAAGGATATCATGCCTGGTAAAATGGAGGGTCAGCGAAAAAGGGGAAGGCCCTCAAAAAGACAGATCGACACAGTGGCTGCAACGACGGGCTCGGGGATAGCAGGGACTGTGAGGCTGGCGCAGGACTGGCAGTGTTTTCTTCTATTGTACACAGGATCGCTGTGAGTTGGAGTGGACTCCATGGCACCAATAACAACAACAAGTAACAAGTCAGAGCTCTAGCTGAAATTCTGAGTTGTTAGGGCTTGAAAGTTGAAACACTGAGCCTTCCAAATCTGTCAACATTGGTAAAAATACTAATAATTAAAAAAAACCCCAAAAACCCAACAACAAGCAACCAAGGAGAAAAGAAGCTGAATACAGAAGTAAGGGACTGTATTAAGAATAGGATTCTATTGTGAATATTAATCATTAAAAGATCTTCACACTGGCTTAACTCTACTGCTTCCATAGGAGAACCTGTGCTAATGTCAAATCCTGACATTCAGATGAACAGAAGGATTGAGAAAATTTAGTGTTCTCTTTGCTGGAAAGCAGAGATTTTTACTCTGGATTCTTGGATTCCTACAACATCCATAGAAGGGCTTCAGCAACTGTATCGACCCATTAAAACTGTTTGTAAAAATTCTACACGCATGTTCTTTTTGTCTGATGTCCATAGCTTTCCTCAAATTCTTCTTGAAGAGGTTATAGATCACTGTTGTGGTATATATAGCAAGACTGGCCACTAATTAATAATTTCTGAAATTGGGTGACAGGTACACGGAAGTTCATTATACCATTCTTTCTCCTTTGGCATGCAGTAATCATAATCAAAAGGTTATTTATTTTATTTTTTTATTTTTTCAAAAGGTTATTTTTAAAAACTGGTGTGAAATGAAATAATCATGTACAGACCAATTCTTGATACAAGATTATGGAACTATACCTGTCAATCTGAGTGCGTTGTTAATGTAAGTGATAATTCTATCTTTCCTTGTGTTATGAGGTAAGTTAAAATGACGATAAGGGATTTGAGTTTATAAACTTAAGTATACAAAACATAAGTATGGAAATCTTTCATGCCAAAACTTTCAATGAAGCAAGTTACTTGACTTTTGAATTGTGTCTTCTGGATTCCTTATTCTGTTCCATAAAATGTCAAAATTTGGCCCCCCAACAGGGAAATTTAAAAAAGAGAAAAGGTAACTGATGAAGCAAAGACTACAAAGACAAAGAAGGTATAGTGGTTTGGTATTTGAAGGGGGAGGGGAGAAATGAAAGGAATAAAGTAGTGGGTCTAATCAAATCACTTTAAAAATCTGCAGCCTCTCAGAGTTAACCTTGCCAATCAGGGTGAGCTGGAGCAGGAGGCGCAGGAGCATGCCTGTGCACATTAAACTTCCTGTGTGTCCTTGAACCTATGGTGCACTTCATCTCCTCACCGAAGCCAGGGAAGGCTTCCTAATGCTCACCTTTAGAGAGAACCTTGAATTCCATTAGAAAGCTCAACAAGAAGGAAAAACTCCCAAGTGGCAGCTTGAACTACATAGACAAAGTATACTCTTTACTGGTACCAGAAGCCGGCCCATGGGATTAAGTCTGCAAGTCCTAGAAAAATTAAAAAGTGTGAATACACTGACAAATTCCATTATACCAACGAGAATACAAGATATGGCTTGAAATATTTTTTTCATTTTCTTCTCCCTTTCACCTACTCCGCCCTTTTTAAGAGACAGCAATTATTTAAAACAATGCTACAATAAAAACACTTGACTGCTAACCAGAAGGCTGGTGGTTCAAACCCACCAGCCACTCCTCGGAATGAAGGTTGGGCAATCTACTTCCATAGTGATACCGCCTCGGAAACCCAAGGAGAGGTTGCTGAGTCGAGTCCATCTCAATGGCACATAACAACAACAACAACAACTAAGAATCCACAATGAAGTTCTTTATCTGGTTTGGCTAAAATCAGACCATAATAATATCTACATCTGTAGTAGTTTTGCTACAACCCATTTGAGGGCCTAGAATATTTTTCAAATAAACTACATTTTCAAATAAGAGGAATAGTGAAGGCAGATATCCTATCTTTGATGTCACACCTATTATAGTTCTATTCTGTTCTGTCCTAATGCCCTATTAATATACAGTTTTACTACTGTATGTTTAAAAAGGGACACCGATCTCGAGGTGACTAGGATGATGAAACTATTTAGTTTGCAGAAGAGAAGACTTAGGAAGAAAATGACTACTGTCTTCAAATATCTGAGTGGCTGTCCCATAAAAGGGAGATTTGAGTTTCTTTTACAGTTTTAAGAGTCAGGATTAAAACCAAAGGGTAAGCTATAAGTAGGCAGACTTAGACTCAACATGTAGGAGAAATTTCTAATAATTAGAGCTTTTAAAATGGAACAGGTTATTTTAAGAAGTAAATGGAAATGTTCAAACAGAAGCTATCTAGCTTAATTACCTTTTGGAATTCTTGCATGAGGTGGGAAGTCAAGCCACATGATGTTTAAATTCCTTTCTACCTTTAAGGTTTTCCAGTTATGATTTATCCAAGGTCACACAGCTAGTGGCAGAGTAGAAACTGGAATCCAGATAACTTGACTCCAAATCTAGTCTTTCTAAACCAGAGGTTATAAAGCCCTCAAATATCTTCACACAGAAAATACAAGGAAGGGTGAGGTTAACTGAGTCAGGGAAGTGAAAAGCGAGTTTATAGGGAACCGGACAGCTCAAGGCCTGTCAACAGAGGGCAGTAGCAACTCAGCTCCAGCAGACTGCTGTCACAAGCGAATTGTGTCCAGATTCCCATATACTCCGATTTTTCAAGAGAAGCCTAAAGTTTGTACTTTAATATGAAATTAATTGGCAGTTAATTACAAATAAGGTGTGGACTCACACACTTGTATGTAACAGCAGCACTATACTGCGGTCTCATTATTCACCCATGGTCCACAATCACCATCAAATTTTCTGCAGATGGTATTTATGCATAATCAGTCTCTATATAGGTGTATCTGAATATGGCCCATAAATATTCCATAGCACTTACTTTATGGAAAAATCAGATTCTCTTTGAGGAGCCATTTTTTTCTGAGTTATTTATTCCTGTCTTTCAAGTATGAGTAACCACTCTTATAAAGTATATCAATCTAAATTACCGAGGAAAAAAAAAAAAAAAAAGCAAGCTTTACCATTTCTAGAGATTATTCTGTTTACTCAGTGACTGAGCAAATGCTCAGTCTCATTAGGGAGCATTTTGTTATTTTGTGTAATTCCTTCATCTTTAATTTGTCCTTATAATGTGACATTTAGAAGAGCATTTTAAAGTCAGCAGCACTAAGCAAAGCCAAATATATTTTATAACATGCATACATTTAAATAGTAAATCTCAGAAGTCGTCAATGAGCCACCATTTCAACTTTCAAACAAGTTAGTTTTTCTAAGACAGATGACTGATATATTTCCTGAGTTAAATGAAGAACTGCCTGACTTTTTTAAAGTTAAAGAATATAAAACTAATCCAATCCTGAGGGCACAATCAACTTTAAAGACTACAAAACATTACAATTCAGATGTACAGGGATACATGTTCAGAAACCTTCAAGTTGAACAAGGTGGACTGCCTGGGGCTACAAACCAGTTCTTTTGTTTTCAAGCTTTCAATAAGGTAAGATGTCGACAATTCTGGTTTATAGCAACAGCAAGAGAGAATGTAGCCAGGGAACCATTAAGGAGGACCAATTTACTATACCAGGTCGTAACACTTTGACAGTGTCCTATAATTCAGTTAGATGTAAAAATAAGATGACACTGGGTGTTCCTTGAACTCAAAGTAATTTGAACTTGATTCACACTGTACTGTAAGCCTGTTGTTCATTCTCACATACAAATTCTTAGCAAAAGAAATGACTATTTGATATAAAAATGACAGGAAAGAAATAACTTATTAAAGAAAATTGTGAGCTGAGAGAATAGGACCATAGAAAGTTAAACTAAAAGGAAAAACATGATGAATAAAAGGATGGCTACATGTAAGAATTTCACTATAAATAAGAAAATATAAAGGACATAAAGAATGTATTATTATATCCTCATATAAATGCATCAGATGCCTGTGAATTCTTAAAGCACTGAGTTAATATGACATAGTATCATAGCAACACAATGCAGTATAAAAGGCAAGGAATTTGCAGTCAGAACACTGGGGTGTGAACTCTGGTTACTCCACTTAACTTTGTGGTCTCAAGTAATTACATAACTTCTCTGAATTCTTAGTTTTCTCACCTGTAAAATGAGGACAATGCTATCCAGGACTTTTGCAAGGATAGAAAGAGCCAATACACTTTGTGGAACAGGACGGATGATAAAAATATTTGATCTTTACTGGTTTAGTAACGTTTGTTAACAATCTTCAGATTTCCTTTGAATTGACATTCCTCTTTCTCTGTTAATCCAGAAAACTGCCGATATGTTTGCAGCTATAGATATTTCTTTGCAAAGGGGGATGAATAATTTGTTCTATTGTTATTGTTGTTATATTATTTTTTTTTTAGTCAACAAATATTTACCTTATGGCCCCAAAGCCCCTGGGACTTAAATATTATTAAAGGTTTGGTACAAAATGAGAACTATACTTATTTTTTACCTTCATAATACCAACCTTAAAACCAAAAACCCCACTCACTGCCGTGGAGTTGGATCTGACTCATAGCGACCCCTCCTTGGGTTTCTGAGGCGGTAACACTATGGAAGTAGATTGCTGGATCTTCCTCCTAAAGAGTAGCTGGTGGGTTTGAACCAAAATCTATAATCCACTATAGGGAAAATCCTTTAAAAAACAAAACGTAAACTCAGAAGCCTAATCTTAAATAGGTAAAAGTTCAAGTGGAGAGGGATATCTCTAGGCACCTCTGTAGGCCTGAGGCAAGAGTACAAATATAGGTGGCCAGTCAGTACCACAGTCTCGGGGAACACTCAGGGCAATTAGCATAGCAAAGTCCATAAAGACAATGTTCTACATCCTACTTTGGTGAGTAGTGACCTGGGTCTTAAAAGCTTGTGAACAGCTCTGTAAGGTACAACTATTGGTCTTTCCCCAGCTGGAGCAAAGAAGAGTGAAGAAATCAAAGACACAAGGAAACAATTAGTCCAAAGGACCACATGAACCCCAGTTTCCATGACTTTGAGACCAGAAGAACTAGATGGTACCTGGCTACTACTGCTGACCATTCTGAAAGGGATCATAGTAGAAGGTCCTAGGAAGAGTGGAAGAAAATGTAGAACAAAACTCAAAATCAAAAAAAGGCCAGGCTCACTGGTCTGATAGAGACTGATGGAACCCCCAAGACTATGGCCTTTAGAAGAATTGAACTCATTCCTGTGGCTCAAATTTCAGCCAAGTGATAGATGGGGCTACAAAAACCCACTGTCATAGAGTCGATTCTGACTAACAGTGACCCTTTAGGACAGAACAGAACTGCTCCATAGGGTTTCCAAGGCTGTACATCTTTATGGAAGCAGATTGCCTCATCTTTCTCCTATAGAGCAGCTGGTGGGTTCAAACCACTGACATTTTGGTTAGCAGTCAAATGATTTAACCAGTATGCTACCAGAGTTTCTTGACAGGCCTATAAGGTGAACAATAATACCAGGGAGGTATGCACTCATTAGAACCAATCATACCATAAAGGGTAGCATTTGCCCAGGGATAAGGCTCAGAAGGCAGGAAGGGATAGGAAAGAAGGACAAAGGGAAATGGTAAACACAGGGAAGAAGTGCAAAGAGTGCTGTTACGTTGTGGGGACTGCAATGAATGTCACAAAACAAAATGTATGAACTATTGAATGGAACACCAATTTGCTCTGCAAGCTTTCACCCAAATAATAAATAAATAAATAGATAGATAGATAAATAAAAACAAATGTAGGTGCCCAGGCACCCTTCTCTTCCTACATTAGCTCTATCCCACATCACAAAGGGTCTCACATGAGTATAGACTCCTCAGCTCACATTTCTAAGCTCAATCCATCCACCACACTCCATTCATTTGCCCCTTAGCCAACCTTCAGGCCTAGGAACACACATATACCAGCAGTGAGATCTGCTCTAAATTTGGATGCTGGATGTGGGTTAGGTAATTTGGGCTGGCCTCTATATAATACCATTGTATTCCTGGTGGAAGATATGACTTAAAACATACAAAGTATATGTAAATTTTACATTTTGGGAAGGGGTAAATAAAAGAAAGATATGATTATCTTATATCTAAGCTCTTCTTTCTACTTTAGTCATAAACTGACACTATCACAGTTTTCACAGATTTTCCACATTTCCTTCAACTCATTAAACAATTTAAAAATTGTTACGAAACTGCATTTCTAAAAAAATAAAGAACTGTTTGAAAAAGATAAGTAACAGTTGTACGGAATAAAACCAGCCCATTGCCAAGATAGTTGTCAAGAGCAATAAGTCACTTCTGCATGGGCATTGTGGTCTCATAATGCATAACCTTCATTTAAGAGTGCATCTAATTTATTTTTAGGACAAAGTCTTCAGCATCCACTGCTCACAATGTCTATCTGATATAGGTATTACAGCATATTTGTTTATGCCTGCCATATTCAAATAACTCTCTACAGAACAAATATGTATACTGACCTGATGGGTCAAGAAAGTTGTGACACTTAAATAACCTTGTTAAGATCGTCTTCCTAATCCAAATTCTTCCTGTTTTACTTTTTTTCCCTCAACAAATTTCCTAAAAGCACAGTTTATTTGAGGCATTATTATTTCTATTCTAAAGCTTTAGTTTTTGTTTTTATCAAACACATATTAAATAATATGCCAGTTAATATGTCAGGAACTGGAAATAGAGGGAAAAAAAAATATCAAAGTTCCTACTCTCAAAGAGGCAAGAGTCTAATGAATGAAGACAATTATAATAAAGAATGATAAATTCCATGGTAGATAAAACAAAGGATGTTATAGGAGCATAAAAGAGAGGGTCTCTAAAAGCAGGTTATAGTTGGAGAAAAAGAGGAGGAGCTAGGTGAGGGTCTTTCACTTTGGTGAAAGTGGATAGGGAAAAAGAACATGTGCTCATGTGTGTTGTGCACAAACTTATGTGTTTCAGGCTGTGGAAGTATTTATCTAAAAATGGACAATAAATTTTCAATATTTTATAATAAACCAAACCCACTGCCACTGAGTGAATTCCAACTCATAGTGATCCTATAGGGCAGAGTAGAACTGCCCCGTAAGGTTTCCAAGCCTATAAATCTTTACAGAAGCAGACTGCCTCAACCTTTTGGTTAGCAGCTGAATGCTTTAATCATTATGCCACCAGAGCTCCTTTATTTGATAATATATAGTGAATATATATTGTTGTTGTTGGCAGGTACTGCTGAGTTGCCTCTGATTCATAGTGACTATATGTACAACAGAATGAAACACTGCTGGTCCTGCACTATCCTCAAGTATCCTATGCAACCACTTTGTCAATCCATCTCATTGAGGGTCTTCCACTTTTTCACGGACCCTCTATTTTACCAAGCATGATGTCCTTCTCCAAGGAATGGCCCTTTCTGACAACATGACCAAAGTAGATGGGACAAAGTCTGGGCATTCTCACTTCTAAGGTGAATTCCATCTGCTCTTCCTTCAGGACAGATTTGTTCGCTTTTCTGGCAGTTCATTGTATTTTCAGTATTCTTCCCCAGCACCACAATTCAAACGCATCAGCTCTTCTTTGGTCTTCCTTGTTCATTGTCCAGCTTTCACATGCATATGAAGTGATTGAAAATACCATGGTTTGGGTTGCTGTTTGTTGTCAAAGTGACATCTTTGCTCCTTAACATTTTAAAGAGGTCTTTTGCAGCAGATTTGGCCAGTGCGATGTTGTTGCTGTTGTTATGTGCCGTCAAGTTGGACCCGACTCATAGCGACCCCTCCTTGGGTTTCCGAGGCAGTATCACTACGGAAGTAGATTGCCCCATCTTCCTTCCAAGG
>NW_006921630.1:6910241-6914362 GCF_000298275.1 Orycteropus afer afer
CATCGGCGTGCATATATCTGTTCTTGTTATGGCTCTCACTTCTTTAGGGTATATACCTAGTAATGGGATGGCTGGGTCAAATGGTATTTGTATTGACGTCTTATTTCTTGACTGCTGCTTCCATGAGTGTTGATTGTGGGTCCAAGTAAAATGAAATCCATGACAACTTCAATCTTTTCTCCATTTATCGTGATGTTGCTTATTGGTCCAGTTGTAAGGATTTTCATTTTCTTTATGTTGAAGTTTACTCCATACTGATGACTGTAGTCTTTGATCATCTTCAGTAAGTACTTCAAGTAATACTCACTTTTTAGTAAGCAAGGTTGTGTTATCTGCATATCACAGGTTGTTAATGAGTCTTCCTTCAATCCTGATGCCACGTTCTTCTTCACATAGGCCAGCCTCTTGGATAGTTTGGTCAGCATACAGATTGAATAAGTATGGTGAAAGGATACAACCCAGGCATACACTCTTCTTGATTTTAAGCCATGCAGTACCCCCTTATTCTGTTCAAACTATAGCTGCTTGGTCTATGTACAGGTTTCCTCATGAGCACAATTAATTGCTCTGGAAGTCCCATTCTCTGCAATGTTATCCATAATTTGTTATGATCCACACAATTGAATTCCTTTGCATAGTCAATAAAACACAAGTAGATATCTTTCTGGTATTCTTTGCTTTCAGCCAAGATACATCTGACATCAGTAATGATATCCCTTGTTTGATATCCTTCTGAAACCAGCTTGAATTTCTGACAGTTCCCTGTCAATATAATGCTGCAACTATTTTTGAAAGATCTTCAGCAAAATTTTGCTTGTGTGTGATATTAATGATATTGTTTGATAGTTTCCACATTCTGTTGAATCACCTTTCTTTGGAATGGGCACAGATATCAATCTTTTCCAGTTGATTGGCCAGATAGCTGTCTTCCAAATTTCTTGGCATAAAGAAATAAGTGCCTCCAGTGCTGCATCCATTTGTTGAAACATTTGAATAGGTATTCCATCATTTCCTGGAGCCTTGTTTTTTTGACATTTCCTTCAGTGTAGCTTGGACTTCTTCCTTCAATACCATTGATTCTTGATCATATGCTACCTCCTAAAATAACTGAATGTCGACCAATTCTCTTTGGTATGATGACTCTGTATATTCCTTCTATCTTCTTTTGATACTTCCTGCACTGTTCAATATTTTCCCCATAGTGAATTTATACCACATATCAAAAATTACACGAGATCACTATGAACACTAAGAAACAGAAAACATTATCCCTGTAGTCAAAGAACTCATAAACTAACTGGAGAGATAATACAAGGTACACAGTAAAGTATGTACAATTATTATAGTCACACTAGCTAAAAAGAACTGCTGGTGAAGATTAGAGAGAGAAAGAGAGAGGAGTTCTCTTGAGACCTGAGGTTCTTCTTTAATTTTAACTTCCTTTGTTAGGAATTTTCTACCATGCTTTCTTGAACTTAATGTAGATAGTACCCAACCATATTTGGCTTCCAAATGACCCATTAGAAAACTCTACCTTTGTTCCCCCAGTTTGGCAGCAGAGAGGAAATACAGTTGTTTTGTTAAAATTTTGGTATGTATGTGAACTTATAGAAAATTTATGGGTTCCAAAGTGAAGAAAGGGAAGAAATTGCTTAAAAAGAAAATAAAACATGTTGGATATTGACTTCATGTTGGACTACTTTGTTTACCTGTTCTGATCTTCTCTAAAAAGTCTTGATTTTAACCTAATGAAGCAAAAGCCAGGATACGGACAGATATATGTACCCACATGTTCACTGCAGCACTATTCACAACAGCAAAGAGATTGAAACAACCTAAGTGCTCATCAACAGATGAATGGATAAACAAACTATTGTACAAACATACAAGGTGATACTACGCAACATTAAAGAATAATGAAGAATCAGTAAATCACCTCATAACACGGATGAACTTCGAAAACATTATGCTGAGTGAAATAAATCAATCATAGACAAATATTGTATGAGTTCGCTATCATAAAAAATCAAGGAAAAGTTTACACATGGAAGCAAACTTTCTTTGTTGGCTACCAGGGAATGGAGAGGAGGGGAGGGAAAATTGCCAGCTAGGTAAAAGACATGCATTGATTTAGGCAAACAAAAAACCAAACCCAACCCACTGCCGTTAACTCAATTCCAACTCATAGTGACCCCCACTGGGTTTCCAAGAGAGTAAATTTTTATGGAAGTAGACTGTCCAGTCTTCCTTTTGCAGAGTGGCTGGTGGGTTTGAACCAACAACCTTCTGGTTAGCAGACAGATACTTTAGGCACTGTGCTACCAGAGCTCCTTAGGCAAAGGGAAAGGCCAAAAGTAGGTGACCAGCAAAATATCACTAAGGAAAAGGAAGATGTGGAGAGTGCACATGAGGTATGAACATAGAGGTAAATACTATACATAATAATGCATCATCAGTAATAACAAATATCAATCTACAGGTGGATATAAAGGGAGATAGGCAAGATGATAGGTACAGGCAGGCAAACAGGAATACACCCATGACCATATATAACTTTGGTACATGACATTTTTACTTATTTGGATGTGTTAAAAAAAAAAAAAAAGTGTTGATTATTTTTCACTTTATTTTGAAAAATTGAAAATTTCACAATTACAGATCATTTGTTATTGGAAAACTTGGATCTATATCTTGACTGCACAGCAGATGTGTTATTTTGGATTATCATAACGGAAAAAAAGAGATCAAATATGTAGGCACATTTTACACAATTATTTGAAATATAAGAAGTGCTAGCTGACAGGAATTATGTCTGAATTTGCATCCTTCCTTTTTAAATGCAACCATATGTGGGAATTCTAAACAGTCATTAATAATTCACAGGTATGACTTAGTTAAATGACGTTTTCATCCTAATTCTCATTTATGATAGGTGCCACTGAAGGACTGGCAGGTGAATACTGGGTTTAGAATTATAAACCTAGTATTACAGAATTACATGTAGAAGTTTTATAATTTTGAGATTCTCATCTTCTTAACAACCTTCCTCCTTACACTGAGTCATAATTGCTGGACTCGGAGCCTATTTTTAAAAAGATGTATAGTTGATTCTGGTGATATAGGTTTGGGAACCTCTAGGTTGTACAAACTCCTGGCTGTACAAAGTGGGATCACCAATTTCACTAATGTCATTGGTGTCACAACAGTTGGTGTTACCCAGCACAGTGATTTATGGTGTCACTCCATAGTGTCTACCCCAAGGACTTCCTCCTGCACCAGACCATACAGAAACTTTGGTAATGTTTATTATAAATTTTAATTATAGCAAATGTGACAAGTATAGTTGAATAATGCTTAAATGTAATATTTCTTAGATGATATGAATATCAACAACATAATTAGTTTGTAAAATCTTTCAATATTGAATTATAACTGAATAGAAGCCTTTTATGATTTTTCTCCTTCTTTTCCTTTAATTTTATTTCATTCTCAAAAAAGTTATTGATATCAGTTCACAAATACAAATTACTACAACATTGTAGCTAAAGCATCAGAAAATCAAAATCAGCAACTATAAAAACACTGGCCACAATGTAAACAACAGATTGTGCCTGCAGTTTGGGCAGATTCAAAGCCTCATTGTAATTGGGTAAGGAGCTCTGGTGGTGTAGTGCCTAAGGCATTTGACTGCTAATCAGAAGGTTGGAGGTTCAAATCCACCAGCCACTCCTCGGAAGGCAGGTTGGACAATCTATTTCTGTAAAGATTTATCACCTCGGGAATCCAAAAGGGGTCACTATGAGTAAGAATCCACTCAATGGCAGTGAGTTTGGTTTGTAAATGGGTAATAATCATAGTTCTGACCAGAGGGTCTAAGAAGGTTCAAGAAGTAAATTAGCATAGAATTTTAGCCTTGTGCATATATTGATACATGTAAGCTAGATTTCAGACGGCCTCTTCCTTCTTCCTAGTCTGTCTCAATCTATAAGCTGGGCTGTTACCTGTGCACCAGGTGCATCTCTCTGGGTTTTAAACACCAGAGGCTCAGCCTCAAAACTCACGTCTACATGTCACCACAGTAGGACCCCTTTCTCCTGCTCTTCTGGCCTGCTACTCTGGGC
>NW_006921630.1:6916737-6923020 GCF_000298275.1 Orycteropus afer afer
TCTATAATTTCCACATTCTGTGGGATCATCTTTCTTTGGAATGGGTACAAATATGGATCTCTTCCAGTCAGTTGGCCAGGTAGCTGTCTTCCAAATCTTTTGGCCTAACTGAGTAAGTGCCTCCAATTGGGCATCCATTTGTTGAAATATCTCAATTGCTATTCCATCAACTCCCGGAACCTTGTTCTTCACCAATTCCTTCCTTGCAGCTTTGACTTCCTCCTTCAGTACCATTGGTTCTAGACCATATGTGACTTCCTAAAATGGATGAAGATTTTCTTTTTGGTACAGTGACTCTGTATTCCTGCCATCTTTTCTTGATGTTTCCTGCATCATTCAGTATTTTGCCCATAGACTCTCTCAATACTGCAACTTGAGGCTTAAATATTTTATTCTATTCTTTCAGCTTGAGAAATGCCGAGCATTTACCCCTAAATCACTGCACAAAGTCTTATAGACAGTCATTGTGGTGTTACTCATTCTGATAGTGTCACCTGGTACAGTCTGCACCCCCTCTAGTTACACCACTGCTAAAATGAGGAACAGTGGGTAAAAAGTACAGTCGGAGATGGTGGGAGTCAATCACAAAAGTTGAGAACTAATTCACAGATAGGAAAACCACTAGAGGTTTTGGAACATAGAAATTACATCTAGACATTCAAGTTTAAGGAAGACTAGTCTGTTGGAATTATGTAGGATGAAAAAAACCATAAGAAGTTGCCACAAAAATATATGCATGAGGGGATGATAGTTTGGACTAGAGAAGTGTCAGTGGAATGGAATATATGCTATGAAACTCTCCATACCTTACAAGGTCAACAGGTGCAGATCTCAAAGGTTCCTTTTCCCATACTCAGATGGTACTTAAGCCTGAATTGCAATAATGTTATTAAATAATGAGTTTTATATTAATTACATGATTAATATTATTTTTATTGTTGACAAACAATAATATATATAAGTAGGAATTATATATACATATATATGAATTTGGGAGCTCTGGTAGCATAGTGGCTAAGACACTTGCCTGCTAACCAGACGACTGGCGGTTCAAACCCACCAGCCACTCCTTGGAAGGAAGGTTGGGCAATCCTACTTCCATAGTGATACTGCCTCGGAAACCCAAGGAGGGGTCGCTATGAGTTGGGGCCGACTTGACGGCACACAACAACAACAACAACATATATGAATTTAAAGGTATGGACAAAATGGCACAGAGGGAAACTTTCCCTAGTAATATACTAGATTAATGGTTTTATTACACATAGTTCTTTTGATATTGTTACTTTTTATTATTAAAATATTTGTACATACATTAAAGTAGAGACTCATTACACAGATTTAACAAGGTTAACATTTTGCCACATTCAGTTCATTTTTTTTCTGTAGTAGATTAAATTAATCATGGACATCATAATATTGCATTCGTAAATATATCAGTATGCACCTAAAAACAGAAAGGACATATTCCTACATTACAATACCATCATCACACCTAAAACAGTTAACACTAACTTCTGAATGTTATTATAACATAGTTCTTTTAACTTTTATGGTTATTTATAAATCAAGACAAAGCAATGTTATACACTTCTTTTGAATTATTAGTGGGAGAGTTTGCTCTCAAGAATTAATCAACGTTGCAAATCCTTTGCATCTTATTGGCAGTGTAATAGAAATTCTTCTGTCATTTAAAAAAATGCATCAAGAGAAAATAACAAATATGAGTCACTTGGAATTTCACACGTAGTACCTTAGTACTTTTTTAAGACTTGTAAGAGTTCTTGAGTGTATCACTTACTTCTTTCCAAGTGTCACAAGTATGGATGGAACATCAGCTTGAGACTTTGCCCTTAACAGAACCAAGACCTCTGGCCAGTGTCAGATAATCTGTCACTATAAGCTACTTGTATCCAAGCCAGATATTTATTGCTATTGATCTGCCTGGTCCTAGCAAAAGACTTTTGTTCTTCCAGCCTGGGACTTTGACCTCAATTAAGTTATGAATTTCAATCCGATAGACTGCTCCACTTACCCTCCTGCTCTCCCTGACTGGATTAATTAGAATTAGCTAGGCCAAGAGTCACCCCAAGCTCCTCATGGATCATGTTATTTTAATAATAAATAAAGGAATAGCAGCAGTGTACAAGAAGTATTTTGAAAGATTGCTCATCTAGGAACATCATTCAGAACCTGCCAATATCAATTTCTCTGACTTTGATTACCTCATTTACTTTTTCTTTCTTTGTGTTCACTGGAATTTCCCATTTCTAAACATGTTCTTTACATAGAGAAATCAAAGTATTTGCCATTTTAGCACTGCTATTTTAGGGTTTAAATAGAGATTAACCGATCAAATCAATCATTTATATATACTTAAAACATTTAATAATCTAAGAGCACCGAGAAAAAAAAAATACATATCACTATCTGGAGACAAGAATACAAGTCTCTAGTTGTAAACTCTTCTCCATAGTAGTTAAATTAGATGGTATACAAATAAGAATGTCACTGACAAGGCAATATCCAAGCCTGCAAAGAATAAGAATGTGGAAATACATTTATTTTAAATCCATAACCCATTGAGACAGAGTATACAGTGGCCAATGAGAATTCAAAATCATGTTGCTATCAATGATAATCCCTGGGATCAGGATTTGCTAAATTTACTGTTGTAACTTTATGATTTATCCCCGAAATATGAAAAAATATTTGGAAATATAAAAAATATTACATAATAATGCTCACAATCTAGGAGGTAGTTTTTGGTATTTGATACTGAAATTGTAAAATTTTTAGAAAGTACAAAAGGAATCCTAAAATCCATATGCATTATTAATTGGTATTTTGACAAAATAAAAAATCCCTTTGCTTCTTTGATTATTGCAGTGTCTATTTTTAATTACCCCTAGGGAACATAAAAGTTTTAATTAGAATGCTTAAGTGTAGTAACGATTTACACATTAAAAGAATTGTAATATTAAAGAACAAACTTTGCCCTCAAAATCCTAAGAATTGCAAGTATATCTAGATGGTGTACTTTTAGTATAAAAGGATATGCCACAACATAATAAATAAGCCGTTTATCAGGCCTTTAAAATGCAAGTGTTTCTATCAAAAATTCTTATAGAAAAGCAATAGATGTACATAAAGATGATTCTGATAATGAAAACTAAAATGATTATATTTAAATAAAGTTTAGCTATTGAATTTAATCTCCCACCACCACCACAGACACACTCACTTGGATTCTGCGGATTAGGCAAAATGTCATTCATTTTAGAGATGAGTTTTATTTTCCCTAGGGTAAGGTTCTCAGTGAAAACATTTCCTCCTCAGCACCCAAAATGCTTTAGTACTCTAGGAAGAAAGTAAAACTAATATAAAGACCTACCTTTTAATAATGAATAAAGAATTAAGAAAATAAGTTGAATGCTAAGGCTATTTTTACAATGATCCCACTTAGCATGAAAAGAAGATCAAATGACTAACATATTGTATTTTTGGCAAAGAGCTTCTGCTTTTACACCTGACTTTCATTAGGTTACTTATTCTTAAGTGGAATTAAAGCAATTCTCTAGCAAATCATACAGGTGATTTAACACATTAACCCAGACTTTTCAGATAACTACTTAATTAGGGTCAGACAGGACAATATGTAGAGGAAAAGCAGGAAGACTTAACACATTTATGCTTTCATTTAAAGATGAAATATTTGAAATATAATGACCTAACATCATATAAATGGTATGAGAACTACATTAAAATATAGAAACCAGACATCTAAAAATCTCAAGCATTATTTGAAAACTTATAAATAGTAAATACTTTATAGCATAAAAAAAAATTAAATACTTATAAAAATAAATAAATAAAAGCCAGTTGCTCTCCAGTCTATTCCGACTACTGATGACCCCATGAGTGTCAGAGTAGAACCACGCTCCCTAGGGTTTGCAATGGCTGATTTTTTCTGAAGTGGTCTGCCAGGCTTTTCTTCTGAGGTGACTCTAGGCAGACTTGAATTGGCAATCTTTTGGCTGGCAGCTAAGTGTGTTAACCATTTGCACCACTCAGGGACTCCATTAAATACTTAGGAATAAATTTACCAAGAAATGTGGAAAATCTACATGAGGAAAATTTAAAAATACTCTAGTAAGACACAAAATTAGTCAAATGGAAAGACAGCCCCTATTCTTGGATAGGATGACTCAATATTATAAATGTCAGTTTTCTCTAAGTTAATTTACAAATTCAAGGTAACCCCAATTAAAAAAAAAAAAAAAAAAACAAGCTATTTAATGAAGTTACAGATTGATACTAAAGTTTCTATTTTTTTAAAAAAAACATGCAAGAATAGAAATAGGAAAACATTTAAAAAGAAAAACCATGAAGGAGAAATAGCAACTCCAGATATTAATACCTACTATACTAATAAGAAGCTCTGGTGGTATAGTGGTTAAGGCATTTGGCTGCTAACCAAAAAGGTGGTGGTTTGAACCCACCAGCTGCTCCATGGGAGAAAGACAAGGAAGTGTGTTTCCATAAAGCCTTGGAGCTCTGGTGGTGTAGTGGGTGAGGCATTTGGCTCAGAAGATCAGCAGTTCAAACACACCAGCTGCTCTGCAGGAGGAAGATGAGGCAGTCTACTTCCGTAAAGATTTATAGCCTTGGAAACCCAGTAAAGGTTGCTATGAGTCAGAACTGACTTGATGGCGGTGAGTTTGGTTTCTATGGAAATACTACCATTACTCGTTGCCATAGAGTCGATTCTGACTCATAGTGATCCTATTAGATAGAACAGAACTGCCCCATGGGGTTATTCCTGGGCTGAAAATCTTTAGGGAAACAGACTGTCACTCCTGTCTTTGTGGAGCAGCTGGTGGGTTTGAATCACTGACCTTCTGGTTAGCAGTCAAGTGCTCAACCACTGCACTAACAGGGCTCCTAATACTTACTATAAAACTTCTTAATTAAACTAATGTAGTATTGGCACATGAATATACAGACTAGTAGAAGAGAATATAAAAATACAAAGTCCAGAATTAGACCCAAGCACGTATGGAAATAATATGTGCATGATAATGTACATATTAATAATAACATGTACATGATAAATGAAGAAAAGACAGAAGTTGTCAAAGATTTCATGTTACTTGGATCCACAATCAACACTAATGGAAGCAGCAGTCAAGAAATCAGATGTTGTACTGCACTGGGCAAATCTGCTGCAAAAGATCTCATAAAGGTGCTGAAGAGCTAAGACGTCTCTTTGAAGACTAAGGTGTGCCTAGCTCTGGTGGTGTAGTGCCTAAGGCATTTGACTGCTAACCAGAGGGCTAGTGGCTCAAACCCACGAGCCACTCCTCAAAAGAAAGATTGGGAGATCTACTTCCATAGATATACCACCTTGGAAACCCGAGAGGAGGTCACTGTGAGTCGGATCCGACTCCACAGCAGGGAACCCAAGCTATTTTCAATCACCTGATATGCACGTGAAAACTGGACAATGAATAAGTAAGACTGAAAAAGAGTTGATGCTTCTGAGTTGTGGTGCTGGAGAAGAATACTGAACGTAGCTTGGACTGCCAGAAGTATGAACAAATCTGTCCCGGAAAAAGTACAGTTAGAATGCTCCTTGGAAGTGAGAATGGCCAGACTTCGTCTCACCTACTTTGGTCATGTGGTCAGAAGGGACCATCCCCTGGAGAAGAATGTCATGCTTGGTAAAGTGGAGGGTTAGCAAAATAGGGGGAAGACACTTAACAAGACGGATTGACACAGTGGCTGCAACGATGGACTCAGGTGTAGCAAGGACTGTGAGGATGGTGCTCGGTGGGGCAGTGTCGTACACAGGGTCACTATGAGTTGGAGCTGACTTGACGGCAACTAATAAAAACAACAGGAACTCTGGTAGCATAGTGGCTAAGACACTTGACTGCTAACAAGAAGGCTGGCGGTTCAAACCCACCAGCCACTCCTCGGAAGGAAGATGGGCAATATACTTCTGCAGTGATACTGCCTCGGAAACCCAAGGAGGGGTTGCTATGAGTCGGGTCCGACTCAACGGCACATAACAACAACAACAACAACAATAAAAACAACAACACATATGGAAATTTAGTACATGACAAAGATAGCATCTCATTCACTGGGATGGGCTTTTGAAAAAAAGATGCTGGCACAACTGGGAAGCTATTTGGAAAAAGATAAAATTCAACCCATATCTCATGCTATATATTTGTTGTTGTTGTTGTTGTTGTTAGGTGCCGTCGAGTCATTTCCG
>NW_006921630.1:6925670-6930309 GCF_000298275.1 Orycteropus afer afer
TACTTCGTACATTCCATATTCTGATGATTAATGGATGTCTGCAGCTGTTTCTCTTCAATTTGAGTGGTGCCACATCAGCAAATGGAGGTCTCAAAAGCTTTACCTTATCCAGGGGAATAAGGCTGCATTTACTGAGATGATGCAGCTCTTTCCTAGTCCTATTTTGAGAGCCTTCTAATCTAACCAGACTATTCATAAAGTTGCATGGTAATGTAGCAAACAGTGTTTCTTTGCTATTCATAAGGTTTTCCTTGGCCAATTATTTGAGAAGTGGACGGCCTCCTACTTCTTCCTAGTCTGTCTCAGTCTGTAAGCTGGGCTGATACCTGTGTACCATGTGCATCCCGCTGGATTAGAAAGACCAGTGGCTCAGTCTCAAAACTCACATCAACATGTCACCACGGTAGGACAAACCGACAGACAAGTTTGCCTCCCTGTTGGAAACCTCTCGTACCACCCTTACCTGGGTCCCTGCGGCTGACTCCTCCTCTGTCCAGATTCGTAAGCCTTTTAATCCACTTTTTCCTGCTCTCCCGTCCTGCTGCTTTGGGTGTGCCTGAGTTCCTCTCCTCACCTGGATCCCTGTGGCTGACTATATATTTAGGGACATAAATATAAAACCACACAAATACTAGAAGAAAACATGGGTGAATTCTTCTTTAACCTTGGTGTAAAGAAAAGCTTTTAACTATGATTCAAAATCTAGAGGCATTGAAAAGAAGTGATAAATTTGACTACATAAAAATAAAAATTTTTATATGACAAATGCACCATAAATAAAGGAAAAAGACAAATGACAAACTGGGAGAAAATATTTTAACATATACCACAAAGGGCTAATATCTCTAGTACATAAAGTAGTCTTAGAATGTGAAGCACAAAAAACGAAAAACTTGATAGAAAAATGGGAGCAATTCATAAAAAAGGCCATCCAGTAAGCAAAAAAAAAAAAAAAAAAAAAAAAGTTACAGTTCATTCACAATAACCCAAACCAAACACTGTCATCTAACCAATTCCGACTCATAGTGACCCCCACTGGGTTTCTGAGGCTGTAAACCTTTATGGAAGCAGACTGCCTCATTTCTCTTCCACAGAGCAGCTGCTGGGTTTGAACCAGGGTCCTTTTCAGATAGCAGCCAAATGCCTTAACCATCACCCCACCAGAGCTTCTTCATAATGTTGTTGTTGTTGTTGTATGCCATCGAGTCAGACCATAATAGAGATGTGTAAAGTAAAACAAGGAGGAGCCCTACATGATGGCAAGAGAATTTTTATGGGTTTAAACTAAAACAACACTAAGATGCTAAGATGCCATTTCTCATCTACCAGACTGGCAAAAATTTAAAAATATAGAGAGCACAATCTGTTGGCAAGGTTGTAAGGAAACAAGCACTCTCATATAGTGCTAATGGGAATGAAAATAAAATTTCCTTCTGAAAGGAAATTTGGCAATACCTAATGAAACTGTATATGCACTTACATTTTCACTCACTAATTCTACTTTTAGGAATCTATCCAGGAGATACACCTCCAGCAGTACGAAAATACATGTGCACAAGGTTATTAGTTAAAGCACTGTTTATAATGATATAATATTGTAAACAACTTAAATGTCCATAAAAATGTGAATGATTGAATAAATCCATACAACGGAGTACTGTGTAGCTGTGAAAGGAGCTCTGGTGGCATAGTGCCTAAGGCATTTGACTGCTAACCAGAAGGCTGGCAATTTAAACCCACCAGCCACTCTGCAGAAGGAAGACTGGGCAATCTACTTCTATAAAGGTTTACAGCCTCGGAAACCCTATGGGGCAATTCTACTCTGTCCTATAGGGTCACTATGAGTTGGAATTGAGTCAATGGCAATAGATGTGGTTTTGGAATGCAGCCGTGAAAAAAACAAGGAAGGTTTCTGAAATGATGTGCAGTAACTTCTAGAGCACACTGTTAAGTTAAAAAAAAAAAAAAGTGCAAAAGAATATCTGTAGCATGCTACCATTCATGTAAGAAAGAAGGGTATATATGAAAATATATCTTCTCATTTTCAACATGGTGGCACTGAGGAAGAAGAATACATAGAGGTACATGGGAGGTACAGACAAAGATGAACCCTTTCGCATGTACAGTACTGCACTGTCAATGATGGAAAGCAATGATCTATGTGGATAGATGGGTGAACAGGCTGACTGATCAGGTATGTATAGGGCAGTATACCCATGACCATTTTTGGGTTGGCAGACTTTGTTTCTACACACGTACTTGTATGTGCTATACTAATGTCTGGGTATATAGTAGAGCTGACAAGGGGCAAGGTTGTAGTAGCTTCTTGGCCACAGCCAGCTACCCTGAGGAAGCAAGTACTTGGCGCTGTGGGCTGGGACTATGGTTGCAGCATACACCAAGCTCAACTGTCATAACATATGTGATAGTTGGAGTTGTGTGTCAACTTGGCTGGACCACAGTTCTGAGTGGTTTAAGCATTGGGATGTGGGTTATTTCCATTATGAGATTGGATATATATGTTTTGAGCAGCCAATCCATTAAAAGGGAGTTTCCCTAGGGGTATGGCCTGCTTCCAATATATTTATGGACATCCTGGGAAAAAAGACACTCATCTGTGGATTAGGATCCTGTTGTGCTGCCTACAACTGTCTGTAAGTGAACAATCCACCACTGACCTGGTGATCTTGGATTTGTCATTCGTTGGCATCACCAGCTGGTATACTGCCTGCCAATCTTGAGCTCATCAGCCCCTGCAACCTCTAGCTTGACGTTTGAACCAAGATCTTGGGACTTGTCAGCTTCTATAAGTGTGTGAGCCATTTTCCTAAGATAAATTTTTTTCTCTCTCTAAGCTTTACTGGTTTTGCTTCTCTAGAGAACCCAGCCTAACAAAACATACTATACAAAACATCCAACTTTGGTGAGGAGCAAATGTTGTTGTTAAGTGCCAATTCACAGTGCCTATACATAGCAGGACAAAACACCGCCGGGTCCTGTGCCAGCTCCACGGTCCCTGCTACACCTGAGCCCATCATTGCAACCAATGTATCAGTCCATCTTGTTGAGGGCTTTCCCCTCTTTCACTGACCTTCCATTTTACCAAGCATGATATCCTTTTCCAGAGAATGGTCTCTTCTTACAACATGACCAAAATAGGTGAGACGAAGTCTGGCCATTCTTGCTTCCAAGGAGCATTCTGGCTGCACCTCTTCCAGGACAGATCTTTTAGTTCTTTTAGGAGTCCATGGTACTTTCAGCATTATTTACCAGCACCACAACTCAAAAGCATCACTCTTATTTGGTCTTCCTTATTCATTGTCCAGTTCTCACATGCATAAGAGGGGACAGAAAATATTATAGCCTATGCCAGGCACACCTTAGTCTTCAAGGAGACTTTGCTCTTCAGCACTTGAGAGAGGTCTTTTGCAGCCATTTGCCCAGTGCTATATGTCGTCTGATGTCCTCACTGCTGCTTCCATTGGCAATGATTGTAGAACCAAGCAATATAAAGTCTTTGACAGCTTCAATCTTTTCTCCATTTATCATGATGCTGTTTATTGGTTCAGATGTGAGGATTTTTGTTTTCTTTACATTGAGGTGTAATCCATACCACAGACTATATTTTTCAGTCTTCATCAGTAAGTGTTTCAAGTCATCCTCACTCTCAGCAAGCAAAGTTGTGTTGTCAGTGTATCATAGGTTGTTAATTCTGATGCCACGTTCTTCATATAGCTTCTTGGATTATTTGCTCAACGTATAGACTGAATATGTACGGTGAAAGGATACAATCCTGACACACTCCCTTCTTGATTTTAAACCATGCAGTGTCCCCTTGTTCTTTTTGAACGACAGCCTCCAGGTCTATGTACAGGTTCCTCATGAGTACAATGAAGTGTTCTGGAATTTCCATTCTTCTCAATGTTATCCACAATTTGTTATTATCCACACAATTGAATGCTTTTGCATAGTCAATAAAATACAGGTAGGAACTGCCAGTAAGATGGAGGAATAGGCAGACAAATAACACAGACCCTCTTCAACACAGAAAAGAAAAACGAACTGACAGATACAGAAGATAATCCTGGAACTCTGAGCTTTGAATGGAACTATACAGAAGTGGATTAAGCACCAACTAGTGGAAAAACCTGAACAAAAACAGTGAGTAAAGAGACGGTTGGCGCTCCGGACTGTCAGCTACTCTGACGAGACCAACATCCTGAATATTTCCAAGTGGTGTTGGGAAGTGAAAATTGACCTAAAGATCAGTCCCAGTCACCAAGGGCTGCAGGGACAATTGCCTTGGTGGCCTATGACTAGGAAGGTAAACAGCAAGGAGGGAGACAACCTGGGCTGTGAACTTTCTGCTGTATGGAGAGTGCAGGCATTTTGATTGTTTGCACGCGGCAGCCATTTTGGATATTTCAAGTAACTGAGGGCACAGCCATTTGGAATGTTTACAAGCAGCAGCCATTTTGGACATTTCAAGTGACTGAGGGCACAGCCATTTTGAATGTATACAAGTGGCAACCACTTTGGATTTTAAAGTGATAGCATTCTCATTCAGATTCCAGGGACCTAAGGACAGGCTCTGTTTGCCAGGGTTGGCAAGGACATATGAAAGGCTGACAAAGGAAAG
>NW_006921630.1:6932844-6944831 GCF_000298275.1 Orycteropus afer afer
GCGTGTGATATTAATGATATTGTTTGATAATTTCCACATTCTGTGGGATCACCTTTCTTTGGAATGGGCACAAATATGAAACTCTTCCAGTCAGTTGGCCAGGTAGCTGTCTTCCAAATCTCCTGAGAGAGCTGAGTGAGTGCCTCCAGTGTGGCATCCATTTGTTGAAACATCTCAATGGGTATCCTGTCAATTCCTGGAGCCTTGTTTTTTGCTACTTCCTTCAGTGCAGCTTTGACTTCTTCCTTCAATACCATTGGTTCTTGATCATATGCCACCTCCCGAAATGGATGAACACCGACCAATTCTTTTTGGTACAGTGACTCTGTGTATTCCTTCTGTCTTCTTTTGATGTTTCCTGCATCATTCAGTATTTTGCCCATAGAATCTTTCAATATTGCAACTCAAGGTTTAATATTTTTCTTCAGTTCTTTCAGCTTGAGAAATGCCGAGCATGTTCTTCTCTTTTGGTTTTCTACCTCCAGGTCTTTGCATATTTCATTATAATAATTGACTTTGTCTTCTTGAGCTGTTCTTTGAAATGTTCTGTTCAGCTCTTTTATCTTGTAGCAACTGGGGTCTTAAAAGCTTGCAAGTGGCCATCTAGATAGAACAATGGGTCTCTCCTCGTCCAGAGCAGAGAAGAATGAAGAAAACCAAAGATGAATGGAAACAATTAGTCCAAGGGACTAGTAGACCATGTGATCTCAGCCTATATGACCATGAGACCAGAAGAACTAGATGGTGCCTGGCTACCACTGTCAACCACTTGGAAAGGGATCACCACAGCCTGGATAGAGTGGGTGAACAATGTGGAACAAAACATAAATAGAGCCTGGTGAGTGCCCTGAGATTATGGGCCCTAGTTACTCTTCAGGTCTGGAACTAAACTCACTCCTGTGGCTTCCAGCCAAACAACAGACAAGCATACGCATAAAGGGTGAACATTTACATCCAGTAGATACACTCCTTGGAGTGATCGATTGTGCGAGAACCTAAGAGGAGTGTTTGCTCGGGGGGTGGGCTGGGGAGGAGTGTATGGGAGGGAGGGACACAGGGAAGAGGGAAGTACAGGGAGGAAGTGGGAAGAGAGCTGTTAACACTGTGAGGAATTGCAGTCAATGTCATGAAACAAAATGTGTATGAAACGCTGTATGGAAAATGAATTTGCTCTGAAAACTTTTACCCAAATCACAATAAAAATTTTTTCTTTGCAAGGTATCTACTCATTAATACAAAAGAAACACAAGAATAAAGGATAAACAAGAAACTGGTTACCTATCAAAGTGAATGAAAAAAAAAAAAGTGGAAAAAAGGGGTGGGTGGGATCTGGGTAGCTGGAATGAGGAGGAAGGGACAATTCTCGGAGTATATCTTTTCATACAGTTCCCTTAGAACCACAATAATGTTTCACATATCCCTAAAATAAATAATTAAAACCAACCAGGATGTTGGGAAAACCTAAATGATATAAAAACACTAACAAATAAATCTGACCTAAATAACAGTGAGTTTGGCTTGGTTTGTTTTTGAATAATATAACCATACTGTGGGGAGTAAGGGAAAAGGACTAACCTAAATAACTTAGGAAAACAAAATATTGACTAGATACTGTAAGGTTAATGGCAAAAAGAACTATACATAGATGTTTTAATCTCCTCAATAGAAGTGTCTCTATTGTGCAATAAGTTCCTTTATGTGGCTTTTTGCCTTGGTTCTCTGGAAAAACACCTTGGGAGATTTTTGTCCCAAGCCCTGAGGAGTTCTTACCTTTGCCCTAGTTCTTTGTAGAAGCAATCTGGAGGACCTTTCAGGTTGTGTTCTACCTCAGAGAGTTTGTTACATTTGTTCAGGGAAGGAGCTGGTCTCTGCCATCAGTGAAAGTTACTTTTGTACAAGACCAAAATTGATTGATATCTAGTGGGTAATGGAGGATTGGTAGAACTCTGGTCTGGTGAGGAAAGTACCCCACCCCCCAACACACATATCTTGTAACTGATGAGTACTGGTATACAGAAAGGGCTGAAATATAGAGGTTTTCAAGTCTTCCTGGTTGACAAAAGCTAGGAGAGGTGTGTGTCCTTTGAGACATAAAGACCCTGTGCTTAACATCATCCTTGGCCTGTGAATAAAAGTTAAACTGATAGAGCAGCTGAAAGAGCTGAGAGCAGCTATACGGGCTATGAGCTATGCCAGTTAGCAGCAGAGAGGCCCAATGGCAAAGAGGCCTGATAGCAGAGAGCCGCTGAGAGAGTTACACTGAAGAAGGGAGGGATGTGCTGTCCACTTCAGAAACCTATGCAGACCTTGCCTTGTGGTTCCTGATCTGATCCCAAGTTGCTCCTGTTACGTCCAAGTTGATCCAGATTCTGAGATGTAGCCTGTTACTTCTCTAATAAATCACATAACTATGAACATAGTCTGTGAGTTCTGTGTGGTCACTGCAAGAAATTATTGAACCTCACAAAGAAGTAGATAATGTCATGAGAGGAGCAGCTGGTACCAGAAATAATGGAGAAGTGGGAAGGTGAAGACTGGCCCAACCTCTGTCTTAGGGGAACCACCTTGGTGCTGATCCTGATTCTTACCCTCATGAACACAGACAATTCATTTTGCTTATTACAACTTCTCAGAAGGGTATGGGTTGGCAATTCTCAAACTACTTTATACTGGAATTGAAAAAAGTAAATACAGATAATGAAAATCAGATTTTTCATCACTAGAGAAAACAGTCACAAATAAGAAAAAGTTGAACTAAACTTTGTCATTTTGGATTAGAACCAAAGGTATTAGTATAAACTCATATTGTTTTACATATATATATGTATACATGTGCATACAATAAGGTATATGCATGTTATACAGATACATAAGGAGCTCTGGTAGCGTAGTGCTTAAGGTGACAAATACATGGAGAAATACAGTGTGCATATATACATGGATTAGTATACACATACTTTGTAACCCCCAAAAAACTCTCTGCCACTGAGTCAATTCCAACTCATATCAACCCTCTGGGACAGAGCAGAATTGCCCCATAGGGTTTCCAACACTGTAAATATTTATGGAAGCAGCTTGCCTCTTTCACCTGCCAAGTGGCTGGCAGATTCAAACCACTAACTTTTTGGTTAGCAGCCAATGCTTTAACCACTCACCACCAGAGCTCCTTCTATTTCATATGTATGCATATATTTCTCTGTCTGCTGAGAGGGCTATAAGGCAATGACATCCCAGTAGGAATGAACATACCTAATTTCCAGATTTTGATTTTTAAACACCAAGGTTCCTCGAAGAAGTGGCTGATTCCAGGGCTAGACTAGGGAATACAAGATGAGCCTGAAAAGGGGACAAAGGGCCAGTTCTTCCTTATAGTAAAATTCCAATGATAAACATAGAAGGAAACAGAGAAGCAGAAAATCACCATTAGGCAACCACCACAGTAATAACTGTGGCAGATAATATCCACAGATGGGTGCCAAATCAGTGGGCAAAAGCATGAGGAGAAACAGGATATGCACAGTCTCAAAGTATTCTCCCTCCGATATTAAGTAACTACAAAGGAATGATAGTAACTTCACTGCAGAGAAACTAGGCAGACATTACCTTAACAAAGTGATCAATGTTAACATGACCAGCAATAAGAAGCATTAAAATTATGAACTCCTTAATTAAGACCCTTGCCAAAAATGTATAACCTATTTCCAATCATGGGAACACATTAGATAAACCTCAAATTGAGGAACATTCTACAAAATAACTGATACATACTTTTCAAAGGTGTCAAGTTCATAAAAAAATAAGGAAAGACTGAGGAACTGTAACAGACTGAAGGAGACTAACAAGAAATAACAACTAAATCCAAGGTGAGACAGCTGGATAGGATGATTCTGGAACAGAAAAATGTATTCAACATTAGTAGAAAAACTACTGACATTAAAAGTCCTGTGTTTAGATAATAGTTGGCATAGTGCCTAAGGCATTTGACTGCTAACCAGAAGGCTGGCCAGTCAAACCCAACAGCCACTCCCCAGAAGGAAGATTGGGCAATCTACTTCCATAGAGATACCGCCTGGGAAAACCAAGGAGGGGTCGTTATGAGTTGGATCTGACCCGACAGCAGTTAGATTGTTTTTTTTTGGTTTTAGATAGTATTAGATCAATGTTAATTTCCTTATTTTGACAACTGTGGCGTAGTGCTTAAGGCATTTGACTGCTAACCAGAAGGTTGGTGATTCAAACCCAGTAGCCACTCCTCAGAAGGAAGACTGGGCAATCAACTTCTGTAAAGATTTACTACCTTAGAAACCCAAAGGGGGTTGCTATGAGTCAGAATCGACCTGCAGTGAGTTTGGTTTGGGTTTTGGTATGATGATGATAAAAAATATTAGAGGAAGCTGTGTGAGGGGTATATGGAATGTTTGTACTGTTTTTGTAACTTTTCTGAGTCTAAAATTATTTATAAAAAAGAAAAAAAGAGACAGTATAAATTGTTAATATTGGATTCAAACCATAAAATAACTTTTCCTAGAACAGATTTTTGAACATACACACATTGAAAAATGGTCATTCCTCTCATAATGAATATTTTGCTTTACTAATATCAAATTTATTCCTGATTTCTGGTTATGTGCCTTTCTGTATATATAGTAACTTTTTTGTTTCAATATGGAATCATAATCATCTTTTCAAGAATATTCTAAATGGCAATTAAAGATATGAACATAACTCAACTGAAGTGATAGTATTAATGGATAAAAATTAAACTCACTCAGACACAGGTGATGATAGCTACATTATTAGTATTGTAGTACCAAAAAACAAAACCAAAATCACTGCCGTTGAGTTGATTTGACTCATAGCAACTCCTCCTTGGGTTTTTAAGGTGGTATCTCTATGGAAATAGATTGCTCAATCTTCCCTCCAAAGTATCATAGTACCCATCTCAATTTCAACATGCTAAAATGTGAAAAAATACTCATCTAGAACTGATTAAAACTCATTGCTGTCTAGTTGATTCTGACTCATAGTGACCCCGGAGGACAAAATAGACCTGCTCCACAGGGATTCCAAGGGTGTAATCGTTGCACAAACAGATTGTCATATCTTTCTCCCATGCAGTGGCTAGTGGGTTAAAACTGCCAGCTTTTTGGTTAGTAGCCAAGTGTTTGGCACCACCATACCATCAGGGCTCCTTAAACCAAATCTACTGCCATAAAGTCAATTCTGCCTCATAGCAACCCTATAGGACAGGTAATTGCCTCATAGGATTTCCAAGAGTGAAGTCTATGGAAGCAGACTGCCACATCTTTCTCCCACTTTGCTGCTGATAGGTTCCAAATGCTAACCTTTTTAACATCCAAGAGCTGCTACATCATCAGGGGTCCTTCAATAAGACATAGTTATTTTAATGTCATTCCATCAGTAATGCTCAGTAAGGAGCTCTGGTGGCATAGTGAATAAGGCATTTGGCTGCTAACCAGAAGATCAGCAGCTGAAACCCACTAGCTGCTCTGCAGAAGAAAGACGGGGCAATCTACTTCCATAAGGATTTACAGCCTCGGAAACCCAATGGGGGTCGCTATGAGTCGGAATTGACTTGATGGCAGTGAGTTTGGGTTTTTTGGTTTAGTGCTGCGATAACAGAAATATCACAAATAGGTGGGTTTAACAGATTTATTTTCTCACAGTTTGGGAGGCTAGAAGTCTGAAATTAGGGCGCTAGTGCTGGGGAAAGGTCCTTGTCTCTTTTTAGCTTATTTCTTGGTTCCCTGGAGACCTCGTGTGTCCTGGCATTTATTTTTTGCCACTGTGTTTTTCTGCTGCTTGCTTAACCTGCTCTTTTATATCTCAAAAGATAATGACTTAAGACACACCCTATACTAATAATGCCTTATTTGCATAACAAAGATACCCATTTATAAACCTGTGATTATAACCACAGGTATATATACATATTAAAAAAAAATCAAGTTGATTCTAATTTATAGTGACCCCCATTGGGTTTCTGAGGCAGTAAATCATTATGGAAGCAGATTGCCCCATCTTCCTTCCGAGGAGTGGCTGGTGGGTTTGAAATGCCAGCCTTCTGGTTAGCAGTCAGATGCCTTAGGCACTGTGCTAGCAGAGCTCCTTAACCACACATACAGGGGTTAGGATTTGCAATACATATTTTCTTGGGGACACAATTCAATCCATAACAATACCACAGCCTTAAGGTACAATGACACTATAGTAATTTTGAGAGTCAAATTTTAACTCTTATGATTTGTAATCTCTCTAGATGCATGTCCCACATATAAATTTGTCAATAGGTTTATAAATGTGCAAAAGAATTTGAAAAAAGTAAATCTGTAATTCAAAGTCTCCCCAGGTTCAGAAGGCTTCCCTGGTGAATTCAGTTAAGCATTAATTTATCTATAGTGTTTGTTATTACACCTCTTTGTATAGTGGTTTTATTTAGTGCTCTAGGTATTACTACACCCATACACAAAGTTACACATATACACACAAATACACACACACATATACACAGTGAAACTTGTGAGAGCTGGAACTTGACGGGACTGTCTTGTTTTTCCGAGTTTCACAAGTTTTCCGCCTTTGACAGCATGCAGCTTACCACTTTTCTATAGTTCTCTATTAGTGGACAATATTTGAGTTTTTCTTCTCTGACAGGTTTCTATCTGTTTTGGTTACCTCTAGTGCCACTCTAAAAGAAATATACCACAAATGGGATGGCTTGAACAAATAGGAGTTTTATTCTCTTAGTTTGGAGGCTTTTAAGTCTGAGTTCAAAGTGCCAGGCTCTAGGGCCTGGGTGAAACCCCTCAGCCTTGGGCTTCAGCTCTGCCTCCAGCTCCTGGCCCACTGGAGCTAGAGGTTTTTCTTCACTCAGACAGCTGCTGGCTGCTGAGGCTGACAAGCCCAAGGTTGACAAGTAAAAAGGCACAGTCCCGATGTTACCAAACCACATGGCAGGCCATTCATCCAAGTCCATTGAAAGTCCCAAGGTTGGCAGAGCATGGCAGGCTGCTGAGCAACAACATGGCTACATGCAGGATGCAAGTGTGCCATAAGCTAGAGACCATTCCCAAAGCTGTTTCTTATATACGGGAAGCAGACCACATACCCAAAGCAGCTACTCAGCTGTCTGTAGTAGATCCCACCATGGAGTTGATTTCCAATCTCATCATGGGGAATAAATACCACCCGCTGCCCAGTCACTCAACCAGGCTCAGCCAAGTTGACACACATGTTAATTACCACACTGTCTTACACAGGTTCTGGCTTTCACAAGTTTTACTGTATGATATGTGTACACACATATATGTTATATCTATGCATATATGTGCATATTCTATCACTGTCTACTGGTATTGATATTTCACCACGTCAATGAAACGTAGAAGCCTTACCTCCGTTTACATCACCTTACTCCCCTTACAATTGTATTTAATCCACCTCTCTCCCACTTTATAATTTTATTTAACCTGCTTGGTGTTCTCTGCGCAACCTGGATCTGTAGCTTGCTATTTGTCATTAATTTTAGAAAACTCTCAACTATTATTACTTCAAATATTTCTTCTATTCTCTCTTCTTCTGTTATTCTAATTACATACATGTTACAGCTTTTGATACTGTCTCACAGTTCTTAGAAATTCTGTTGTTTTTTCCTCCATTCTTTTTCAAAGAGCATTTCAGTTTTGGCAGTTTCTATCAACGTATCTTCAAGCTCACTGTTTCTTTCCTTGGCTGTGTACAGTCTACTGATGAGCCCATCAAAGGCATTCTTCTTCACTGCTACAGTGTTTCTAATTTCTTAGTATTGCCTTTTGATTCTTAGAGTGTTCACCTCTCTGTTTATATTACCCATCATTCTTACACGTTGTCTTTTAGTTATTTTCAATTCCCTATATGATAATTCCAAAATCTACATCATATCTGACTATGGCTATGATACCTGCTTTGTCTCTTTAGACTGTACTTTTTCCTTGCCTTTTAGCATATCTTCTAATTTTTTGTTGAGAGCCAGATATGATGTGTCTGCTACCAGGAAATGAGGTAAATAATACTTTAGCATGGGGTTTTATGTTATCTGGCTAGGAACTGGGCTTTATTTAATATCTGCTATGACTGTGGGAGGCAGAGGGTTCATTATTTTTTTCCTCCCATGTTGCCTTTGGGTTTCCATACAAACACCTTCTTAAACAGAAACTGTCTTGCAGCTCTTTCAGATATAATTCACTGTTATTATACTGGAGCCCTGTTGATGAAGTATTAGGGGAGGGGAAAGGAACTTAGTGTTTTATACACACACACACATATACACACAGACTCTCCACTCATCAACATGGAGAGGTTCCAAAGACCAGGTTGTTATACGAAAATCAGCATTATGCGAAAATGGAGGATTCTTTTTTTCTGTTTTCAGGCTATCTATTTAATTTAGAAAATATGGTCATAGAAATAATAACCACGATTGACTGATATGCTCATCACTGTGATGAGTCCAATTATGGATTATTTCTCTTCAGAGAAGGAAGCTGGGAGGAAACAAGGCTGAATAAAGCTGGACTGTGACTGGAGAGCTCACAGCCTAACCATCTCAGCTTCCTCCTACAATGGGTCAGGGTTTCCCTCATGAAGCCACCTGTAGGGCTCCACTTCCACAACTGCAAATCCTGCATTCATGATCCTGGAGCCTGCACTGTTCTCCAGACCTGGTAAGTTACCAAGGTGGAAGCTTCAGGGTCAGTTTGGTTCACTTTGGGATGTCATTAAACTTGCATGCATTTCTTCCAAACACCCTCTCTGATGCTTTTTTCTTTTCTCCCTTCCCAGCTGCAGTGTAGTAAATTACATAGTGTGGCTTTTCTAGCCCTAAGTCTTTGTAAACTCCTTGGTAGAATTTGTTGTGAGCAACTGAGTAGCTCCTGTATTAAAGTTATCCACCTGAGGTATTTCTGTTGGGAAAGGCACAAAGCAGTCTTCTGGGAAGTTTGCTCTCTCTCAAGTGTATAGAATTCTGATGCTGGGGTTGGTTAGTTTTGTCACTCTGTGCCAGGCTCAAAAGGAGCCCTCCTAGAGGCAGAAGAAATTTCTCATTGCCAGTTGGGAGATGCGGGAGACACGCATTGCTGAGAAAGAGACACAAGAGACATGTGCTGCTAGGAGAGACTGAGAGACAAGCGCTGCTGGGAGAGAGACTGAGAGACATGTGCTGCTGGGAGAGAGACTGAGAGAGACTGTTGGCTGAGAGACAGCGGGCTGAGAGACTAAGTGTGTTCCTGAACTTGAATTGTAGCTTGTTGCTTCCCTAATAAACCCCGTAATCTGTGAGTTCTGTGTGGTCACTGCAGCAAATTATCGAACCCAGCAGAGAGGCTGTGGAAGGAACGGTTGGTGAAAGGGCTGTAGGGAGGCAACATGTCTGGCCTCACAGGGATAGGCCTTAGGCTACTGATAGTGATTCTGTCTTCCTCTTGTTAGGTTAGAGGAAGTCAGAAGATGTGGCCTCCCTGCCCCTTTGGCACCACCCTACAGCAATTTTGAGCTGCAGGGCCTCAGGCCACATAGAAGCTGGGAACCCAGAACAAGTACCTGCTGGCTAGATGCTGCTCATGAGATGGCCCAAAGGCCATGGCCACAGAGGAGGCTGGTCCCATGCGGCAGCTGGATGCAGCACCCCTGCCAGCAGGAGGGAGAGGAGGGCATGGGGCAGTGGCAATGTGGCCTCACTTCCCAGAGTCTGCCTGGAGAACCACTTTGAGGAAGGGGATGCTCTGCAGCTGTTGCTGCCATGCCTGCCACCTTGTTAATGTACAAAATAGTCAGAGAGTAGATTTTTTTTTTACTGTTGTCATAAATGCTAAACGTTGGATAACAAGATAGTCAATAAGTGAGGAGTAGGTGTATATGGAATATTTCCATCTGATTTTATAAGGCTAAAATAACTGACAGCAAAACTTGGTAAGAACACAAGAAATGATAATTACAGGTTATGAATACAGATGCAAAAATTATAAATAAAGAACTATCAAATCAAATCCAGCAAGTGGGATTCATTCCAAGAAAACAAGCTAATTTAACATTTAAAAAGGAATCAATTTTAACATCATACTTAATGGTGAAAGACTGAACATTTTCCCCATAATATCAGGAACAAGACAAGGATATCCACTCTCCCCACTTGTATCCAACATTGTAATGGAGGCCCTAACTAGTGAACTTAATTAAGAAAATGAAATTAAAAAAGCATCCAGATTGGAAAGGAAGAAATAAACTATCTGTATTTGTAGATGACTTAATCTCATCTATAGAAAATCATAAGGAATCCACTAAAAATACAATTAGAACTAATAAGAGAGTTCAGCAAGGATGTAAGAACCAGATCAATAAACAAAAATCAATTGTATTTCTATACACTAGCAATCAGCAAACCAAAAATGAAATTAAGAAAACAATTCCATTTACAATAGTAGAAAAAAATGATTATAATAATTAGAGATAAATTTAACAAAAAAGTATTAAGACTTGTACACTGAAAACTACAAATTATCATTGAAAGAAATTAAAGACTTAAATAAAATGAAAGACATTCCATGTTCACAGATCAGAACACTTAATACTGTTAAGATGGTACTCTCCAAATTGATCTACAGATTCAACAGAGTTCCTACCAAAGTCCCAGCTGTCTTTTTTTTTTTTTTTTTTTGCAGAAACTGACAAGCTAATCCTAAAATTCATATAGAACTGCAAGGAATCCTGAACAGCTAAAACAGTTCTGAAAAAGAAGAGTAAAGAGGTCTCACACTTCCCAACTTAAAAAATATTCTACAAAGCTACAGTAATCAAGACTTTTGGTACTGGCATAAGGACAGACATATCAGTGAATGGAAAAGAACTGCACGTATAGAAATAGATCCTCATGTTTATGGTCTACTGATTTTTGACAAGGGTTCCACAACAGTTCAATGGAGGAAAAAAAATGGTTTCTTTTTAAGGTGCTGAGACAACTATATATCTACATGCAAAAGAGTAAGTTGGACCCCTACTTCACACCATGTACAAAATCAACTCAAAGTGGATCAAAGACCTAAAAGTAAGAGGGAAACTATAAAACTCTTAGAAGAAAACAGACAAAGATCTTCAATGATCTTGAATATAGCAGTGGTTTCTTAAATTTATGATATCAAAAGCACAAGCAAGAAAAGGAAAAAAGTAAATTGAACTTCAACACTGCATCAAAGGACACTATCAAGCAAGTGAAAAGACAACTCAGAGAACAGAAGAAAGTATTTTCAAATCACATACTGAAAAAGGATATGTCTCTAGAATATATAAAAAACTCTTATAACACAATAATAAAAAGACAAATAACCCAATTTAAAGAATGAGCACAAAATCTGAATAGACACTTTTCTAAAAAATATATACAAATGGTCAACAAGCACATGAAAAGGTGCTCAACATCACTGATCATAAGGAAATGGAAATCAAAACCACAATAAGATATCCCTTCTCATCCATTAGAATGGCTATAATCCAAAAAGACAGGTAGTAAATGTTGGTGAGGATATGGAGAAACTGGAAAATTTATAGGTGATAATACAAAATATAAGTAGCTCTGGTGGTGCAGTGTCTGATGTATTTGACTGCTACCCACAAAGCTGAAGATTCAAACACACCAGCTACTCTGCAGAAGGAAGACCAGGCAATCCGCTTCTGTAAAGATTTACTGCCTTAGAAACCCAATGGGGGTTGCATGAGTTGGAATCTACTACATGGCAGTGGATTTAGTTTGGTTTTAATATAAAATGCTTTATAGTCTCTTGGGAAAACAGGAAGTAGTTCCTTAAAAAGGTTAAAAATAGAATTACCACGTGGCCCAGAATTCTCCTCCTAGGTGGAATGAAAACACATGTGTATATATGTCCACGTTCAACAATGTTCACTGCCTCAAACACTGAAGAGAAAAAAAAAAAAAA
>NW_006921630.1:6944956-6969813 GCF_000298275.1 Orycteropus afer afer
AAGTATTTGAATTTTAAAAAGAGGTAGAATTAATCTAAGGTGATAGAAATCAGAATAATAGTTACCTCTGGATGGGGGTGGGCTGAAAGGGATATTGAAGGGAAGTAGTTTAAGGGAGCAAACTTTTCAGGGGTGTTGAAAATGTTCTAATTTGATCAAGGGGGTAGTTACACAGTTATATATGCTGTGTGACTACCCCCTTGATCAAATTAGAACATTTTCAATACCCTTAAAAAGTTGAGATGAACTTGGAGGACATTATGTTGAGTGCAATAAGTCAATCACAGAAGGACAAATATAGTATTAATTCGTTGTTGTGGAGGGTCAAAGAAAGGTTTATATATGGAGGGAAACTTTCTATGTTGGTTGTCAGGGGTGGAAGGGAACACTGCCAAAAAAAAAAAAAAAGCATTGACCCATGTCACTTTAGTTTTGTGTATTTCATTATACATACTAAGGGATAAATCCCATCTTCTTCAGCAAGTGCATGGTAAGGATCAGCTTAAATTCAACCCCAAAAAGGTAGAAACTGATCCAGCCCTCATCTTACCACTCCTCCATCCTCATCGCCAGCCACCCCCACAGCACCCTCTCTGACCCTAGCCCCCCCTGGAGTTAGGTCAGAGCCCACATGTTAAAAGGATACTGCCCTTCAAATAAGTAGATGCAAGCCACATGTTTGGGGAGTCCACATGATACCCCAGTAAATTAAGAGCTCGTTTCTCTCTACCCCTTCAGGATGACAGCTGCAAGACTGGGAATTCTCATGACATTCTTTCTTTTTAACCTGCTGGCTCTCAATTTGGGGCCAGTTTCCCATTACTCCTTAAAGATGCCAGCTCATGAGTCCACATGACACCCTAACCTTCTGACTTGCTGGCTCTCACTGCCCCTTTGGGTTTGATAAATTGCTAGAATGATTCACATAATTCATGGACAGTATACCACACTCATGATTACAGATTCATTAAAACCAGAAAGGATATAAATGAATAGACACCTAGGGTGAGATCTGGGAGGGTTCCAAATGCAGAACTTCCATGTCCCAAACCATATACTATCCTCCCAAGAGCACATTTTTTGTCAACCAGGAAGCCCCCAAAGCCTCCATGTTCAGAGCTCTTATCAGCCACCTCACAGGGTTATGACAGATTGTATCATGCTTCCTGAGGCTAATCAGCATCAGGACACCAAGTGGCCCCATTTGGTCTGGCCAGCCCCTATTCATTAGCTCCAGTTGTGCTCCGGCTCTCAGAAACCGAAAAAGAAAAGAAAAGAAAAAAAAAAAAAGGCCAAATTGCTTTTTGTACCTCATATATGTTATACATATGTAAGTAAAAAGAAATGAAGACCAAAATAAAATATACTAAAATTTTATTATGGAGAGGTTAAGAGCTTATACTTTGAAACCAGAATAACATGCTCAAATCTAAGCTTTGTCACTTACTAGTTGTAGAAGCTCTGGTAGCATAGTGCCTAAGGCACTTGACTGCTAACCAGAAGGTTGGCGGTTCAAACCCACCAGCCACTCCTCGGAAGGAAGGTTGGGCAATCCTACTTCTGTAGTGATACTGCCTCGGAAACCCAAGGAGGGGTCGCTATGAGTCAGGGCTGACTCGACGGCACATAACAACAACAACAGTTGTATGCCTTCTCTGAACTCCTCTTTCTTCATCAGTAAAATACAGATAATATACCTACATTATAGGATTGATGTGATAACTAAAAGAAACAATGCACATAAAATGCTTGGCATTTGGTAGTACAAAAAAAAAAAATGTTTTGTATCTTCACCCCAAGAACCACACATACATATATGTAATGAATTAGATAGTTTTTAGTACACTGCTTTACACCTTCTCATATTTTTAAAATATTTTATAACACACAGTAATCAAAGTATTCACTAAGAGAGTATGATGCTCTACACTATTCCATAAACCATAAGCTTAGGTAATTCATGAGTTGCAAAGTCCTTAAATGTTTCAGTAGTACTCAAACAAAATATTTTTCTTTTGAATTGCATAACATCCAGTACATACTATAGACACCTACACCACAGATGTTTCTACTCCGCCCTACCCCCACTTATTTCCTTAATGTTACAACAAATCAGAAAAAAACTGGCAATAAATTTTCAGCCTTCAAATAGCTTTTAATGTGCTTTAGGTGTATATTAATCTTTCTTCAGTCTCTAAAAATCAAAGTTACTTGAGAGGTTCTGTGTGTATGTGTGTGTATTCAACCAATATCCTAATCCCAGATGTGGTGAGAATCTAACCTCCAAAGTTGATCTAAAAATCAATACCAAGTAGCAGAAAGAGACAAGACTGTCTATTACACTGACAGATAACAAATGTAATTTATATTAAAAAAATCTGTGCTAGAAATAAAAGCTCCAATTTCATCAAGACTCACAGAACTCAGAAACTCCAGTACAATAAAAGAATGTATAAGATATACTGAAGGGTAAAAATGACATAAAAACACAGAGTAGACTTTGACATATCTCTAATTACTACTTTGTTTCAGGCTAATGGTAAAAATTAGTCTTCAGAATGTTGATAAAATCAGCCTGTCTGTGTTGCGTTAGTACCAAGATCTTCGGCCAAGCAAATACTTCTAATAAAATTGATTTTCTCTTTTGGCAACCAATAGGCCAGTCAATAATAATGCTGTTTAAGAAGGATTGAGTCATGAAAGGAATGAATCTCTCCTTCCATTTATTATGTTTGTATTGTCTACATTTGAAAAGAGTTTTCAATATAGATACCAAAAAGAAATTACAAGAGGAGAGCTATTCTGGGAGTAAATCTTCCAAAACTCTGACTTGGAAGCATGTTAGCAATCCAAATTGACAAAACCAAAAGCATTCCCATTAACTCAACTTAGACAGCATGGCATATGATTGTCACTAACAAAGGAAAACCAAAGCTAAGGGCAATGTAAAGTGTTCATGTGAATAGAAAGGGGGCAGAGAGACACTGTGGCAAGTCATAGAGTACTAACTGATCCATCCAAAAAAACCCACATTGATTTTTCCCACCTTTCCTTAGTTAAAGTTAGTTTTTGGAAACAGTGTTCTGTGAAAACAAGTAAGGCAGTTTTTGGATTGTTATAACTGTATTTCTCAAATAAACAGAATACAAGAAATTCACAAGACAAAAATCTCAAACAATGTCTATCTTGGTGACGTTTCCCTATAAAATATACTTAACATTTCAAACCAAATAAGAGATAGGTGGTGGTGGTGAATGAGGGAGAGGTGGGATGACAACGTGACTTTAAAGTTCACGTAGAAAAAACAAGTAAAAAAAGCAAAGACAACCCTGAATTAGTAGGGAAGGTAACTGTACTATGATATTAAAGCATATTTTCAAGCTACAATACTTAAAGCAGTGCCTTATAAACTCATAAACAGAAAACAGAAATAGAACAGAAGAGTAAGACCAGAATATAGTGTAGTATATTCAGAAATTGAGTATATAATAAACAAGGCACTTAAAATCAATAAAGACAGATCATTCAATAAATGTTATTGGAATAACTGACTAGATACCTGGACAAAAATAGAGATGGATGCTTATGACACACACATTATGCAAAGGAATTCTAGATGAATCAAAGAAATTATGAAAGTACCAGAACAAAACATGATCTTATTTATTAAGAGAAATAAAAATCAGGATAAATTTTTAATAGTAATATCACACAGAAAGTTCTAATTTTCCTTAACATATAAGCAACGCAATGCAACCACTGCCTTGGAGTTAGATCTGACTCAAAGCGACCCCTCCTTGGGTTTCCGAGGTGGTGTCACTACAGAAGTAGATTGCCCAACCTTCCTTCTGAGGAGTGGCTGGTGGGTTTGAACTGCCATCCTTCTGGTTAGCAGTCAAATGCCTAAGCACTATGCCACCAGAGCTCCTTAATATAAAAGAAGTTCTTATAAATTAAGATGAAAAACACCATAGATCCAACAAGAAAGTAGGCAAAAGATGTGGATAGGTGGTTCACAGAAAATGAAATGCAAAAGATGCTCCATACTACTCTTAACAGGAGAGATGCAAATTAAAAATAATATACCAATATTTATTTATCAAACACACAGAGAACAAAAAGTGTGATATCAAACTATTTTGGTAAGGCTTGTTGTTGTTGTTATGTGCCATCGAGTTAGGCCCAACTCATAGTGACCTCTCCTTGGGTTTCCGAGGCAGTATCACTACCGAAGTAGATTGCCCCATCTTCCTTCCAAGGAGTGGCTGGTGGGTTTGAACCACCAGCCTTCTGGTTAGCAGTCAAGTGCCTTAGGCACTATGCTAAGGCTAGAGAAATAGAAATCCTCATAAACTGCTGGCAGAAATACAAATTTTTATTTCCTCTCTACACTTTTTTTGGGGGTGAGGCCCTGTTATGAATTGACTTTTGTCCTACAAAAATATGTGTCAACTTGGCTAGGCCATTATCCTCAGTATTATGTAATTATCCTCCATTTTGTGATCTGATATAATTATCCTATGTGTTGTAAATCTTATCCTCTATGATGTTAATGAGGCAGAATTAGAGGCAGTTATGTTAATGAAGTGGGATACAATCTACAGGATTAGGTTGTATCTTGAGTGAATTTCTTTTAAAATACAAAAGAGATTAAATAAGTGAGCAGAGATCAGAGGGACCTTAGTACCACCAAGAAAGAAGACAGAGCATCCTTTGGACCTGAAGTACCTGTGCTGAGAACTTCCTAGACCCAGGTGAAGAAAGATGTCAAGGCACAAAGGGATCTCCAAGGAACACTAGGCCCATAGATGCTGAAAGGAGATATGAACCTTCCCCCAGAGTCAACAGAGAGAGAAAGCATTCCCCTAGAGCTGGTGCCCTGAATTCATAATTCTAGCCTCCTAAACTGTGAGAATAAATTTCTGCTTGTTAAAGCTATTTACTTGTGGTATTTCTGCTATAGCTGCACTAGATAACTAAGAGAGGATTGCTCTTTAAGGGTCTTTTCTAATTTTGATTCCCTATTGTTAGAAAATATAGCCTACATGAATTGTGCTCTTGGAAAAGGAAGATTTATTATGATACAAGTATTTACCAGTTCACAATGTAATGACAAACCACACTTAAGACTATCTGTTTTCAAATTGTTTTATCTCAGAAGTGCATGCCTACACCTTGAAAAGAGCATTTCTTTCAAGATGCTGCTGCTACTTAATAATGTCCCAGGACATCCTGCTCACATAGATGACCTAAATTAAGATGTAAAAGTGGTGTATCTCCCTCCCAATATGACTGCTGTGATTACAGTTCAGGGTATATTGCCACTTTTAAGACACATTACCTACAAATTACGTTTGTTCAGGCAATAGCTACAACAGATGGTGGTATGGTAACATTACACAGTACACAAGTTTTGAAAGAATAATATTCTTCAGTGTATCCAGAATATTGCATTTTCTTAGTAACATATCAGACAGTGTTTCACTGCTATTCATAAGGTTTTCACTGGCCAATTATTTGAGAAATGGATGGCCCCTTCCTTCTCCTGATCCATATTTGTCCCCATTACAAAGGAAGGTGATCCCATAGAATGTGGAAATTATCAAACAATATTATTAATATCACATGCAAGTAAAATCTTGTTGAAGATAATTCAAAACTGGTTGCAGCAGTACATTGACAGGGAACTTTCGGAAATGCAAGCTGGATTCAGAAGAGGATGTGGAACTGACACCAGATGGATCTTGGATGAAAGCAAAGAAAACCAGAAAGATGTCTACCTGTGTTTTATTGATTATGCAAAGGCATTCAGTTGTGTGGATCATAACAAATTATGGATAACAGCATTCATAGATCATGAAGAAGGGGAACTGACAAATCAGGACTTAATGGATTTTAGAGAAGAAAGAAATGAAGAAGAAACAATGAGGAAGAGGAAGGACAGAAACTGTTAAAACATTTTACAGAGAAAGGATTAATTGGAGTTTTTCTAAACTAAATCAAGGGCTTCAGTTGCTTGAAAACATGGACCCAAACACTGATCACTTGCCTAAAGTCAATAGACAGATTTGGGAAGCAGTGAGATATTACTCCAAAATATATAAAGAAAAAAAGAAAAGGGCCATACAGATAATTGTTACTACTTTTCTGACTAGAAATGCCATCCCCATTCCCAAGGATAATCCAGATGATCCAGAACCTTGCAGAAATTGAGTTATTACCACCACTAACAAAACTTTTCTTTATCATTGGAGTAAACTTTTATGCTTTGTGTATTTTTATTTATATATGTATTAAAAGATAGCTGTAAGTTTATATATGTTACCAACCCCCAAAAAAACAAAGAATGGATTTATAAGCATACTGATAATAAAACGCAATAATAATAAAAACTGAGAAAAGGAAAAGAAGTATTCAACTTAAGGCAGCACTGACTTACAAAGGTGTCATCAGAAAAGAATCCCATCAAAAGGGGTACTACTCTTTGTAATTAACATTTGGCCAATTTTTATAAAATTGAGTATTGGAAAAGAATATATATTTCTTTTTGTTTGCCAGAATAAAATTCTACTATAAAGGGAGATCAATTTTTATATGATCAAACGTGTTACTTATTTTATTTAAATACTTTATATATTAACACTCTGATAATTTTTGAAAAAGGTATACTAAGGTCTCATATGATTTGTCAATTCTCCAGTACTTCTATCATTTTGGCTTTATGTTTTGCAACTATGTTGTTAGATGCATAAAGGTTTATAATCATTGGAAAATGTGCCTTTAAGGAATATAATCTTTTTTTTTTCCTTCCATTTAGGATGTTGTCAGAAGAGACCATTCTCTGAAGAAGGATGTCATGCTTGGTAAAGTGGAGGGGCAATGAAGGAGGCGAAGGCCCTCAACAAGATGGATTGACATGGTAGCTGCTGCAATGGGCTCAGGCATAGTAGGGATCATGAGGCTGGCACAAGACTGGGCAGTGTTTCATTCTGTTGTACATAAGGTCACCATGAGTAGGAGACAACTCGACGGCACATAACAACAACTTTTAGGATTATCTCCCAAACACATTTATTATAATTACTAGGCTTTTTTTTTTTTTTTCCTTCAATACTTTCTATTTACAGGGAGTTCTGGTGGTGTAGTGCCTACAACATTTGACTGCTAACCAGAAGGCTGGTGGTTCAAAGCCACCCGCCACACCTCGGAAGGAAGGTTGGGCAACCTACTTCCATAGTGATATCGCCTTGGAAACCCAAGGAGGGTTTGCTATGAGTCGGATCTGACTTGATGGCAGTGTGTTGCATTGTTCTATTTACCATACTTTATTGTCTTTTATTTATTTGAGGAAATTTTCTTATTTCCAGGTTTCTAAATTATATATCAGATTTCTAGTCTTATACTGGTAGCTGTTTGTTGCTATTTACTCAGCTCCAACTCATGGTGACCCCATGTGCAACTGAATGAAATGTTGTCCTGTAGATCATAGCAGAATATTTCCTTAAACCTTACTTACTGTAAAATAGAACATTTAGATATATACAAAAAAGAAAAAAAAATTAATGCACTTAGAATTTCTATTTTGAGAGAAACTAAATATAGTTGAAGAAATAGCTACATGTTTAAAAGCTTCATGATGCAAGAAAATAGAAAATAAAAATTTTTTAATCAATACAAAAAACAAAGAGTAAATGTTTTACTACTGTCATATGTAAAATTATTAACCACATACGGTTTTTTTTGCATACAAAACTGTATACACACTTCTGGTAAAATGGCCAAATAGGCAGACAACATACACAGACCTTCTTCAACAAAGAAAAGAGAAATCAATTGACCCAAATACAGAAGATAATCCTGGAGCCCTGAGCTTTGAAAAGAAGGATACAGAAGTGGATTAAACACTAACTAGTGGAAGAGCCTGAATGAAAACCGTGAGTAAGGAGACAAACAGAGCTGCAGACTGTCAGCTGTCCTGACAGCACGGACAGCCTGAATATTTACAAGTGGTGTTAGGACCTGAGAATTAACCTAAAAATTTGCACTGCTCACCACGGACTACATGGACTACTGCACGGGCAGCTGATGACTGAAAAGGTAAACAGCAAAGAGACAAATTGAGCTGTGGACTTTCAGCTGTCTGGGGAGTACAGCCATTTTGAATGTTTATCAGTGGTGGCTGTACGCAGCCATTCTGAATGCTTACAAGCAGTGGCTGTTTTGGATATTTAAAATGACAGCATTCTTGTTTAGATGCCAGGGACCTAAGAATAGGCTCTGCCAAAGACAGCACAGACATAAGGGAGGCTGACAACTGGAAAGGAGACCAGTGGTGAGTGCATAAGTGCTGCCAGCTAGTGAACAGAGGAACACAGTACCCTGCTTACTCAGACATATCCAAACAAAACAAAGAAAATGAAAATCTTGGGCGAATCACTCCAACATACAATCACCAATTAAATATAAACACAAAAACATCACAATGTCTAGGAGACAACAGACCATCACAGTCCACACAAAGAAGCAACATAAAGCAGCAGAAACAATGGACCAGAATACAGACCCATAATACATCCCTGAGGAAGAAGCAGAATTGGAACTCCCTGATAAGGAATTCAAAAGAATTATATTTAGGCACTTTCAAAGGATTGAGAGACAGATCACGGAAAACACTGACAAAATTGAGGAAAACACAAAGAAAACCCTCAAACAATAACAGAAGACAATACATGAATAAAATGACAAAATAAATAAAAAATTAGAAATGATTCAAAATCTACAGATAGAAATTAGAAGAGTAATACTAAATTTTTAGAAATAGATAACACATTGAAAGGGCAAAAGAGTAGAATTGAATTAATGGAAGACAAAATTAGTGAGACTGAAGACAAATACCTGAATACTTCTTTGGAAAGGGGTCAATCAGTAAAAAGATCAAAACAAAATGAAAAAAGCCTAAGGTTCATGTGGGAATACCATTAAAAGGAATAACCTACATGTAATCAGAATTCCAAAACAGGGAGAGACAAATAAAACCACAGAGAAAATTGTCCAAGATTTGTTGGAAGAGAATTTCCCTGATATGATGAAAGACGAGAATATATCCCCAAATAGGATAGACCTCAAAAGAAAATGACCAAGATATAGCACCATCAAACTCACAAAAATGAAAGACAAAGAAACAATTCTGAAAGTAGCATGGAAAAAAATAAAAGTTACCTACAAAGGGCAACCAATAAGACTAAACTCTGATACCTTGGCAGAAACCATGCAGGCAAGAAAGCAATGGAATGGCATATATAAAACCCTGAAAGAAAAAACATTTCCAACCAAAAATTTTATACCTATCAAAACTGTCCCTCAAATATCATGGTGAAATTAGGACACTTCCAGATAAGCAGAAATTAAAAGAAGCTGTTAAAACAAGACCAACCTTACCAGAGATGCTAAAGAGAGTCATTTAGACAGAGAATCAACAACAGCAAACAACAACTGATCATTAACACACATGATAACATAACCTAGAAACCAACCCAGTTATAGAAGTACCCAAAGTAAATAAGCCTACAAGTCATCAATTGGCAAATGAGGACAACTACAAAGCAAAAACAGCGAAAAAAAATATGTAGTTACAGAACTTCTAAATGGTGAGGAAGTCAAGGCAACTTCAAGATAGAACAGACTGTTCTGAACTTGGGAAAAAAGTTATAAATCACAAGGTAACCTCAAAGAAAAATAATAAATCTTCACATCAAAATAAAAAAGAGGACAAGCACAAATATTTAGCAAATACTAAAACAACAGCAATGAAAGAAGTGATAAAATGATTCATAAAATGAGCTCAACATAGGAAATTATATGGAACAAAGAAATCAGTAACACCACGAAAAAACACATAACAAAATGACAGTAAAAAAATTCATACTTGTCAATAATTACACTGAATGTCAATGGATTAAATGCAGCACTCCAGAGACAGAGAGCTGTAAAATGGATAAGAAAACATAACCCATCAATAGATAAAAATGTCTACAAGTGACACACCTTAGAGAGAAAGACAAAAATAGACTAAAAATCAAAGGTTGGAAAAAGATATATCAAGCAAATGGCAACCATAAAAGAGCAAGAGTGGAAATATTCATTTCTGATAAAATTGACGTTAAGACAAAAACCACCATACAAGACAAGGAAGGACATTACATAACAATTAAAGGATTGATTGAACAAGAGGATATAACCACAATAAATATCTATGCACACAATGACAGAGCCCAAAAATACATAAATCAGAATTTAACAGAATTGAGAAGATAAATAGATGACTCCACAGTCATAGCTTCTTGTTGTTGCTATGTGCCATCGAGTTGGACCTGACTCATAGTGACCCTTCTTGGGTTTCCGAGAAGGTATCACTACATTAGTAGACTGCCCAACCTTCCTTCTGAGGAGTGGCTGGTGGGTTTGAACCTCCAGCCTTCTGGTTAGCAGTCAAGTGCCTTAGGCACTACACTACCACAGTCACAGCAGGAGACTTTAATACACCACTTTCAATAGAAGATAGAACAGCTGGAAAGAAATTAAACAAAGATGCAGAAGAACTAAACAATGCAATTCACCAACTTGACCTGATAGACAGCTATAGAGCACTTCACCCAACAAGAGCACAACATACATTCTTTTCCAGTGCACATGAAACATTCTCCAGGATAATCATATGTTAGGCCATAAAGCAAGCCTTAATAAATTTTAAAACAATGAAATACTGCAAACCATCTTCTCATATCACAATGCTATAAAATTAAAAATCAACAATAGGAAGATGAATGGAAAAAGAGCAAACACACAAAAACTGAACACCACCCTCCTTGAAAATAACAGGGCAATAGAAGAAACAAAAACTGAAATTAAAAAATTCCTTGAATCAAATGAGAATGAAACACAACATACCAAAATCTTTGGGACACAGCAAAAGCAGTGATTAGAGGCCAATTCAGAGCAATAAAGGCACAGATCAAAAAAGAGTGAGCCAAAGTCAACACCTTAACCCAACATCTCCAACAATTAGAAAAAGAGCAGCAAAAAAAGCCTTTGGTCACTAGAAGAAAAAAAATAATAAAGATATGAGCATAAATAAATGAAACAGAAAATAAAAAGACAGTAGAAAAAATCAACAAGACTAGAAGTTGGAAATTAAAAGCATGACACCAGGATGCTATAAAGAACTATACTCCAACAAATTTGAAAATCTAGAAGAAATGGACAGATTTCTAGAAACACACTACTTACCTAAACTAACACAGACTGAGGTGGTAAATTTGAACAGACCCATAACAAAAGAAGAAATTGAACAGGTCATAAAAAAATTACCACCAACTATGGAAAAAAAAAAAAAAAAAAAAAACCCTGGCCTGGATGGTTTCATTAGAGAATTCTACTGAACTTTCAGAGAAGAACTGACACCATCCTACTCAAACTATTCCAGAACAAAGAAAAAGATGGAATCCTCCCAAATTCATTTTATGAAGGAAGCGTAATCTCGATACCAAAACCAGGCAAAGACATCATTAAAAAGGAAAACTACATACCAATAACCCTCATGAATATAGATGCAAAAATCTTCAACAAAATCCTAGCCAACAGATTCCAAAAACATATCAAAAAGATAATACACATTGACCAAGTGGGGTTTATACAAGGTATGCAAGGATGGTTCAACATTAGCAAAACAATCAACGTCATTCATCGCATAAATAAAACAAAGGAAAAAATACCACATGATCATATCAATTTATGCAGAAAAGGCATTTGATGAAATCCAACACCCATTCCTGATCAAAACTCTCAGCAAAATAGGAATAGAAGGGACATTCCTCAACATAATAAAGGGTATATATGCAAAACCAATAGCCAACATTATCCTCAATAAGAGAGACTGAAACCATTTCCCTTGTAAACAGGAACCAGATAAGGATGCCCTATATCACCACTTCTATTCAACATTGTATTGGAAGTCCTAACCAGGGCAATAAGGCAAGAAAGGGAAATCAAAGGTACCCAAATTGGTAAGGAAGAAGTCAAACTATCCCTATTTGCTGATGAATATGATCCTATACTTAGAAAACCCAAGAGACTCAGCAAAAAAACTACTGGAACTAATTGAGAGATTTAGCATAGTGGCAGGATACAAGACCAACATCCAAAAATCAGTTGGATTCCTCTACACCAGCAAAGAGATCGCTGAAAAGGAAATAAGGAAATCAATACCATTTACAACAGCTACCCCCAAAATAAAATTGTCGGGGGAAAATATCTCACTAGGAACATAAAAGACCTGTATAAAGAAAACTACAAAACAATAGCTCATGTCAGCATTATTTGTAATAGCCAACACCGCAAACACCCAAACTACCATTAATTCATAAAGGGATAAACAAAACGTGGAATATCTGTACAATGGAATATGATTCGGCCAGTAAGTGGAATGAAGTAGTGATACATGCCACAACATGGATGAACCATGAACATATGTAAGTGAAAAAGCCAGGGGGGAAAAAAAGGCAACATACAGTATGATTCTATTTATATCAACTGTCCAGAATAGGCAAATCCAGAGACAAGAAGCACATTAATGGTTGTCAGGAGGTGGCAGAAGAAGTAATGGGGAGTGACTGCTAATTGGTATGGAGTTTCTTTTGGGAATGACAAAAAGGTTCTGAAATTATATAGTGATGATGGTTGCACAAGTTATACAGTAAAAATCACTACACTATACACATTAAGAGAGCTCTGGTAGCGTAGTACCTAAGGCATTTGACTGCTAACCAGAAGGCTGGCAGTTCAAACCCACCAGCCACTCCTCAGAAGGAAGACTGGGCAATCTACTTCTATAGTGATAAAACTGCCTTGGAAACCCAAGGAGGGGTCATTGTGAGTCAGAAAACAACTCGATGGCAGTGAGGTTTTTTTTTTAATACACATTAAAAGGGTGATATTTTTTAAATGGCATGTACATTATATCTCAGGTGTTTTTTTTTAGTCTTTTTTTGAGAAAGAAGTCCTACTTTTCTCAGTCATTTCATGAACAAATATTTACTGCTCATTTGAGTTTCAAAACTGGTAAGATTAGTTTTAATTTCTTAAAATGCATAATGTTTATTTAGGTTTCATAAAGAATCTTCCAAAGATTCCTGTTCCAAAGAAATTCTTTACCAACTATAAAAACAAAATAATAATAATAAAAATCAGTTGTCGTCAAGTTGATTCCAACTCATGTGTGTCACTGTAGAACTGTGTCCCACAGGATTCTTCACTGGCTGGTTTTGCACAGTAGATTACCAGGCCTTTCTTCTGTGTGGATGCAATCCACCAACTTTTCAGTTAGCAGCTGAAACTATTTGTGCCACCCTGGGGTTCTCTTTTAAATTATTTCTTAAGATTGTTGTACTCACTAGCTATTCAGTACTACAAAAAACATTTAAAAGAAAAACCAAACAAAGCCAGCCCATTGCTGTCAAGTTGATTAGCCTCTGACTCATTCCAAAGCCATCGAGTCAATTCTGACTAATAGCAAATTTACAGGACAGAGTAAAACTGCCTCATAGAGTTTCTAAGGCTTTAATCTTTACAGAAGCTGACCACCTCATCTTTGTCCAGCAGAGGGGCTTGACCTGCCGACCATTTGGTTAGAAGCTGAGTGTTTTAACCACCATACCACGAGAGCACCTTTTCTGACTTATCACTATACTACCAGACCTCCTTTTTCTGACTCACAGTGACCCTACATTGCTGCTGCTGTTGTTGTTAGAGGACGTCAAGTCTGTTTTGACTCATAGTGACCCGATGTACAACAGAATCAAACACTACCTGAAGTGAAGGTCTCATTGAAGGTCTTTCCCTTTACTTTACCAAGCATGATATCCTTCTCCAAGGGGATATCCTTCTAAGCAAAGCACATGAGATAAAGTTTGGCCATTCTCGCTTCTAAGGAGCATTCCAGCTGTACTTCTTCCAAGACATGTTTGTTCATTCTAGCAGTACATTCAATGTTCAATATTCTTCGCCAACACCACAATTCAAATGCATCAATTCTTCTGCGGTCTTCCTTATTCACTGTTCAACTCTCACATGCATATGAAACCAAACAAATCCAAACTCCTTGCCATTGAGTCGATTCTCACTCATAGTGATCCCCGTTGGTTTTCTGAGGCTGTAAATCTTTACGGAAGTAGATTGACCCATCTTCCTTTCATGGAGCAACTGGTGGGACTGAATCACCAACCAATACATACAAGGCTATTAAAAATACCATGGCTTGGGTTGGCACCTTAGTCTTCAAAGTGACATCTTTGTTCCTTTACAGAAGCAAAAGAGGTCTTTGCAGCAGATCTGCCCAAAGCAAAACATCATTTAATTTCTTGACTGCTATGTCCACTGGCGTTGATTGTAAATCCAAGTAAAATGAAAATCCCTGACAATGTCAATTTTTTCTCCATTTATCATGATGTTGCTAACTGGTCCATTGGTGAGGATTTCTGTTTTCTTTATGTTGAGGGGCAATCCATAATGAAAGCTATAGACTATGATCTTCATCAGTAAGTGCTTCAAGTCATCTTCATTTTCAGCAAGGAAGACTGTCATCTGTTTATTTCAGGTTGTTAATGAGTCTTCCTTCAATCCTGATGCTGCATTCTCCTTCATACAGTCTAGCTTCATGGATTATTTGCCCAGCCTACAGATCGAATAAGTAGGTGAAAGGATACAACCCTGACGCACACCTTTCCTGATTTTAAACTATGTATTATTCCCTTGTTCTTTTCGAACAACTGCTTCTTGGTCTGTGTACAGTTGTACTTTTCGAACAACTGCCTCTTGGTTTGTCATTCTTCACAACGTGACCCATAATTCGTTATGATCTACATAGTTCAATGCCTTTGCATAGTCAATAAAATATAAGTAAACATCTTTTTGGTACTCTCTGCTAAGATCCATCTGACATCAGCAATAACCCTTGTTCCATGTCCCTTTCTGAATCTGGCTTGAATTTCTAGCAGTTCCCTATGTACTGCTGTAACTATTTTTGAATTATCTTCAGCAAAATTTTACTTGAATGCCATATTATTGATACTGTTCGATAATTTCCACATTCTGTTGGATCACCTTTCTTTGGAATAGGCACAAATATGGATCTCTCCCAGTCAGTTGGCCAGGTAGCTGTCTTCTAAATTTCTTGGCATAAACGAGTGAGTGCCTCAACTGCTGCATCCATTTGTTGAAACATCTTAATGGGTATCCCATCAATCCTGGAGCCTTCTTTTTCACCAGTTCCCTCAGTGCAGCTTGGACTTCTTCCTTCAATACCATCAGTTCCTGATCATATGCCAACTCCAGAAATGGTTGAACAATGACAATTCTTTTTGGTAGAGTGACTGTATTCCTTCCATCTTCTTTGATGCTTCCTGCATTGTCCAATATTTTGCCCAAACAATCCTTCAATATTGTAATTTGAGGCTTGAATTTTTTCTTCAGTTCTTTGAGCTTGAGAAATGCTGGACAGTGTTCTTCCCTTTTGGTTTTCTAACTCCAGGTCTTTGCACATTTCATTATAATACTTTACTTTGTCTTCTGAAGCTGCCCTTCAAAATTTTCTGTTCCGTTCCTGCAACCTGTCTGGTCTGTCTTCAGTCTCTGATGCATCAAAGCTATTCTCCAGAAGGTTTCTAAATTCAGGTGGGATACACTCTAGGTTGTATTTTGGCTTTCAGGGATTTGTTTTAATTTTCTTCAGCTTTAACTTAAACTTGGATAGGAGCAATTGATTATTTGTTCAACTTTCAGCCCCTGGCTTTGTTCTGACTGATGATATTGAGCTTCTCCATGATCTCTTTCCACAGATGTAGTTGATTTGATTCCTCTGTATTCCATCTGGCAAGGTCCACATGTACAGCTGTCATTTATGTTCTTGAAAAAAAATATTTGCAATGAATAAGTTGTTGGTCTTGTAAAATTCTAATCTCTGTCATCATTTCTATCACCAAGGCCATATTTTCCAATTATTGATGCTGCTTCTTTGTTTCCAACTTTTGCATTCCAATCACTAGTAAATATCAGTGCATCTTGATCCCATATTTGGTCAATTTCAGACTGCAGAAATTGGTAAAAACGCTCAATTTCTTCATCTTTGGTTTTGAAGTTGTGTAAATTTGAATAACAGTCATATTAACTAGTCTTTCTTGTAAGCATATGGCTATTATTCTATCACTGACAGCATTGTACTTCAGGATAGATCATGAAATGTTATTTTTGATAATGAATGTGATGACATCCCTTTTCAATTTGTCATACTTGGCATAGTAGAACATGTGACTGATTCAAAATGGCCAATACCAGTCCATTTCCGCTTAATAATGATATCACGTAAGGACATAGATTTTTATGCTTTCCATTTCATTTTTGACAACTTCCAATTTTCTAGAATTCTACTTCATACCTTCCATGTTCTGATTACTAATGGATGTTTGTACCTGTTTCATCTCGAGTCATGTCACATCAGCAAATGAAGGTCCCGAAAGCTTTATTCAATCCATGTCATTAAGATCAATTCTATTTTGAGGAGGCAGCTTTTCTCCAGTCGTATTTTGAGTGCCTTCCAACCTGAGGGGCTCATCTTCCAGCACTATATCAGACAATATTTCACTGTTATTCATGAGGTTTTCAGTGGCCAATTTTTTCAGAAGTAGACCACTATGTCCTTCTTCATAGTTTGTCAGTCTGGAAGCTCCAATGAAACCTGTTCATCGTGGATGACCCTGTTGGTATTTGAAATACCTGTGGCATAGCTTCCAGCATCACAACAACATACAAGCTACCACAATACGACTAAATGACAGATGAGTGGTGGACAACTGAATAGGAATATTTAAAAGTATAACTCTTCTTGTTTGGAAACTCAAGAAAAGTTTACATAGCTAAAACAGCATGAAAAATTATAAAAGGCAAGACAAAGGGAAATACTGTTTCTAAGCTTCAAAAAATGTCATAGAGGATAGCTACATACTTATTCATGAATATGTGCTGCAAATATATCCATGAATATAGTAGAGCATATGGGGGGAAAAGGGTATGAAAACTTTTTAGCCATACCAAACATCTTAAAGGAATAAGTCATTCAACCTGAGGCTTAAGACCATAGTCTTGAGGGAAATGAAAATCAATTGGCATTAGAGTTCACAAAGACAATGTTTAACATTCTACTTTGGTGTGACTAGGGTCTTAAAAGCTTCTAAGTGTCCAGCTAAGATGCAACTATTGGTCTCCCCTACCTGGAGCAAAGAAAAGTGAAGAAAATCAAAGACACACGGAAACAATTAGTCTAACAGACCATATAAACCCCAGCACCATGACTCTGAGATAAGAAGAACTAGATGGTGCCTGGCTATCACTGCCTATTACTCTGAAAGGGATGACAGTAAGAGACCCTGGATAGAGTGGGAGAAAGACGTAGAACAAAACTCAAAACTAAAAAAAAAAAAAGACTAGACCAACTGGTCTGATAGAGATTGGTGGAACCCCTGAGACTATGGCCCTTAGACACCCTTTAAGTCTGGAACTGAACTCACTCCTGTGGCTCACATTTCAGCCAAACAATACCAAATCCAAATCCACTGACTTACACTGATCCTATAGAACAAAGGAGAACTGCACTCATACGGTTTGTAAGGCTGTAAATCTTTACAGAAGCAGACTGCCTACCTCTTCTTTCTCCTGTGGAGCAGCTGGTGGTGAACCACTGACCTGGTTAGCAGCCCAATACTTTAACCACAGCACCACCAGAGCTCCCAGACAAACAACAGACAGGCCAAAAGGTGAACAATAACACCAGGGAGGTACATACTTCCTAGAACAGCTAACCATGCGTGATCATAAGGGTAGCATTTCCCCAGGCATAAAGCTCAGAAGGCAGGAAAGGATAGCAAAGAAAGATAAATGAAACAGTAAACACAGGGTAGAAATGAGAAGAGTGCTGTTACTTTATGGGGACTATAATCAATGTCATAAAGCACAATCTGTATGAATTGTTGAATGGAAAACCAATTTGCTATATGAATCTCCACTCAAATCACAGTAAGTTAAAGGAAAACTAATTTAAAAAAAAAAAAAAGTTATACAACTAAACCCCAAGCTCTAAGATTCAATATAAACTTGAGGCAACATAGAAGTCAGGGTAAAACTAGGATCATCTTCTTCTTTTTTTTTTTTTAAGTTAAAGTACAGCAATGGGAGCTATTAGCATAAAAATAAACAAATAAATAAATAACCACTAGAACACCCTGGATGAAGATGCTATAAAAAAGACATGAAGGACTAGGCTAAGCACAGGAGAAATTAAGGAACAAAAATGATATAAGACATATAGAAAACAAATAGCAAAATGGTAGACGTCATTCTTTACCAGTAATTATTTTAAATGTAAATAGATTCCATTTACATTTAAACTTTTAGACAGTGCTGGAATTGATTTTAAAAATGAGCCATCTATATGCTATCTAAATGAAACTCACTTCAGATTCAAAGACACAAAAAGGTTGAAAATAAAAAGATGGAAAAGATATTCCAAGCAAATATAACCAAAAGTGACTACATTAATATCAGATAAAAAGGACTTAATCTTTTGTCACAAAAGACAAAGGGCTTATATATTGACAAAAGAATCAATACATAAAGACTACATAACAATTATATCAGGATTACTAGTTGGATAGAGATTGGTGAAACCCCCAAGACTATGACCCACAATCACCCTTTGGGCATGAAATTGGATTCACTTCTGTGACTAACTTTCAACCAAACAACAGACAGGTCCATGAGCTGAACAACTACATCAGGGAGATGTACTCCTAGAACCATCAACCATAGGAATTTAAAACTACTAAAATCAGAAATAAAAGTAGAGACATTAGTACTAACCTTACAGAAATAAAAAGGGAAACAGACAACAGATTTAGATAATCCAAATGAAATGGACAAATATATATATATATATATATATATATATATATATATATATATATATATATATATATGAAAATGGACTCAAAAAGAAACAAAATCTAAGCAGATTTATAACAAGCAAAGATATTTAATCAGTAATCTAAAACCTCCCAATGAAGAAAAGCTCAGGACCAGATGGATTCACTGGTGAATTCTACTAAACACTTAAAGAAGAATTAACATCAAGCTTCTCAAACTCTTCCAAAAAAATAGAAGAGGAAGGAACACTTTGTAACTCATTCTAAGACCAGTAGTATACTGATAACAAAGCCAGAAAAAGACATCACAAGAAAAGAAAACACAAATATCTTGTTCTTTTTTTTTTTTTTAAATTACTGTGATTTTGGTGAGAATTTATAGAGCAAATTCATTTTTCATACAGCAGCTCATACATATTTTGCTTCATGACATTGACTGCAATTCCCCACAATGTAACAGCTCTCTTCCCACTTCTTCCCTGTAGTTATCTCTTCCCTGTGTCCTTCATTCCCATGTATTCCTGCCCCCTGAACTATCTCCTTATAAAAATACTGCCATTCTGTTCTCCCATTATCATTCTAAGGAGTGCATATACCTGAAGTAAATGTTCACCCTGTATGCCTGCCTATTGTTTGGCTGGAAGCCACGGGAGTGAGTTCAATTCCAAACCTGAAGGATAACTAGGGGCCATAGTCTCGGGGGTCTCACCAACCTCTGTCAGACCAGTAAATCTGGTCTTTTTTTTATGATTTTGAGTTTTGTTCCACGTTGTTCTCCCAACTCTATCCAAGATCTCGTACACTGATCCCTTTCCACGTGGCTGACAGTGATACCATCTAGTTCTTCTTATGGTCTCATGGTCATATAGGCTAAGGTTTGCATGATCCTATAGTCCCTTAGAATAATTGTTTCCATACGTCTATGGTTTTCTTCATTCTTTGCTCTGGATGGGGAGAGACCCATTGTTGCATCTAGATGGCTGCTTACAAGCTTTTAAGACCCCAGTTGCTACTCACCAAAGTAGGAAGTAGAACAATGTTTTTGTATAGCATGTTATGACAATGGAGGTTGATGTCCCCTGCAACCATGGTCCCAAGCCCACAGGTCCAACAACTCACTCCATCAGGTTGACTGTACCTAAGAAGTTATCATAACTTTGCCTCCTGTTAGTTCTATTTATAAGGACATTCTTCATCTTCTTCTTCTTTTTTTAATTGCTATTTGGGTGAAAGTTTACAGAGCAAATTCACTTTACATACAGTAGTTCACACACATATTGTCTCATGACATTGACTACAATTTACCACAATGCAACAGTTCCCCTTCCACTTCCTCCCAATAGTTATCTCTTCCCTGTGTCCATACCGCCATGCACTGCTGCCCCCTGAGCTGTCTCCCTGTGCATCAACAGCACTTCTTTCTCCCATAATTGTTCTCTCCAAGGAGTGTATCTACCTCAGGTACATGTTCAACTCATATGCCTGTCTTTTGTTTGGCTGGAAGCCACAGGAGTGGGTTCAATTCCAGACCTGAAGGGCAGCTAGGGACCAATCTCCATGATTCTATCAGGCTTTATCAGACCAGCAAACCTGCCCCCCCCCTTTTTTTCCCAGATGATTTTGAGTTTTGTTCCACATTGTTCTCCCTCTCTATCCAGCATCTCCTGCATAGATCTCCCTCCAAGTGGATGACAGTGGTAGCTGGGCACCATCTAGTTCTTCTGGTCTCATAGTTGTACAGGCTGAGGACCGCAAGGTGTACCAGTTGCGAGGACTAATTGTTTCCAGGAATCTTTGGTTTTCTTCATTCTTCTTTGCTCTGGATGAGGAGAGACCCATCATTGCATCTAGGTGGCTGCTTGCAAGCTTTTAAGATCACAGTCGCTACTCTCCAAAATAGGAGGTGGAACAATGTTTTGTGCAGTATGTTATGCCAATTGAGCTTGATGTCGCCTGAGACTATGGTATATGGGCATTCTTAAAGCACATATGAATACATACATAGAAATATCATCTGTGAACCTTACATATGGTCATGGGTATACTCCCTTTTGCTTAGATATACCTGATCAGTCAGCCTATCTATGTATTTACCTGTAGATTAATGTTTGTTATCACGGATAATGCAGTATTGTGTATGCAAAAGGGTTTATCTTTGTTGTCTGTGCTTCTTGTGCACCTCTCTGTGTCTTCCTTTTCCTTAATGTTACTGTGTTGGTCACTTGTTTTTGGTATATTGCCTTTTCTTTCACCCAAATCAGTACCTGTCTCTAACCTATCTAGCAGTGTACCAACCACTGCCATGGAATTGGATCTGACTCACAGCAACCCTTCCTTGGGTTTCCGAGGCGGTATCACTACAGAAGTAGATTGTCCAACCTTCCTTCTGAGGAGTGGCTGGTGGGCTTGAACTGCCAGCCTCCTGGTTAGCAGTCAAATGCCTTAGGCACTACACCACTTGAGCTCCCAAGTTAAGAAAAGAAGGAACATACTTTGTTAATCTGATGAAGGGCACTTATAAAAAAAATCTACAACTAACATACTTAAAGGTGAAAGACAGATTACTTTCCTCTTGACATCAGGAATAAGACAAAGATGTCAGCGTTCACCACTTCTATTTAATATTGTACTGAAAAGACTAGCTAGAACAACTAGACAAACAAAAGAAATAAAAGGCATTCAAAGCAGAAAGGAAGAAGTAAAACCATCTCTGTTCTTTAAAATAGATGACATGATCTTATAGAGAAAATCCTAAAGAATTCACATAAAAATTAGTAGAGCTAATAAGCAAATTTAACAAAGTTGCAGGATACAATATCAATATAAATCATAAAAATAAAGTGTACTTCTACAACAATGTTCATCATCTGAATAATGTCCTAAAAGGAAATTAAGAAAGCAATTCCATTTACAATAGCATCAAAAGAATATTTATGAATAATTTTAACCAACTGAAAGACTTGTACACTAAAGACTGGAAACTACTGCTGAAAGAAGTGAAAGAACACCTAAATAAATAAAGACATGTTCCATGTCCATGGACTGGAAGTCCTAATATTGTTATGATGTCAATACTACCCACCCAAAGGAATCTACAGATGCAATGCAATCCCTATCAAAATCTCAATGGTCTTTTCTGCAGAAATGGAAAAGCTGATCCTCAAATTCATAGTGAATTGCAAGGGGCCCAAAATAGCCAAAGTAACCTGGAAAAGAACAAAGCAGGAGAACTCACATTTTCTGATTTAAAAAGCTAAGGACTCCAATATAAAGCTACAGTTAGTAAAACAGTGTGGTACTGATGTAAGGACAGACATATAAACAAATGTAACAGAATTGATAGTCTAAAAATAAACCTATATAGCTATGGTTTAAAAAATTTCAACAAGGGTACCAAGACCATTCAATGGGAGAAAGAACAATAGCTTCTTCAACAAAATGGGACTGACACACCTTGATATACACTTGCAAAAGAATGAAGTTAGACCCTTACCTCACACAATACAAAAATTAATACAAAATAGATCAGAGATATAAACGTAATAGCTAAAACCATACAATTCTTATAAGAAAACAGAAGAGTAAATCTTCATGACCTTGGATTTGGCAAAGGTTACTTAGGTATGACATCAAAAGCACAAGCAACAAACATACAAAAAAGATAAATTGGGTATCGTCAAAATTAAAGACTTTCGTGCATCAAAGACCTATCAAGAAATAAAATCTACAGAGAGAAAATATTTTCATATCATATACTTAAGGGTCTAGTAACTCGAATATATAAAGAACTCTTAAATTGAACAACAGAGACAAATATACTAATTTTAAAAATGGGCTAAGGTAAAGGCAACCCTGCTGGTGCAGTGGTTTAGCACTCAAATGCTAAATCAAATGCTAGCAGTTCGAATCCACTCTGCTCTCATAAACATTAAGAAAACCCTATACAGTAGTTTTTCTCTGTTCCATGGAGTCATTCTGAGCAACTCAACAGCACACACAACAAGTTTGGTTGTAAGGTCAAGGAATCTATCACAACAATGACTAAAAAACGAATGGACTAAGGACTTGAATTGATATTTTTCCAAAGAAGATATACAAATGGCCTATAAGTACAAGTAAAGATACTCAACAAAATTCATCAGGAAAATGCAAATCAAAACCAAGGTGATGGTCCCATCTAGTATGTCTTATGCTGTTTGTGCACTTTCAGTTGTTTAATAGTGTATTAATATCATGTATCAGGCCTCTAATTTTGCTTCTATTTTTTCTTTGATCTTTATAAAACACCCAAAACCAAATACAATGCCGTCAAGTCAGTCAGGTCCAACTCATAGCAACCCCTCTTTGGGTTTCCAAGGTAGTATCACTATGGAAGTAGATTGCCCAACCTTCCTTCCAAGGAGTGGCTGATGGGTTTGAACCACCAGCCTTTAGATTCTACATTTAGGTCTTTGATCCATCTTGAGTTAGTTTCTGTATATTGTGAAAGATACAGATGCTGTTTCATTTTCCTGCAAGTGGATATCCAATTTGGCTAGCACAATTTGTTAAAGAGACATTCTTTCCCACCTAATGGATTTTGGCCCTTTATTAAAGATCCAGTGTCCACAAGTGTATGGATTTACTTATGAGTTCTCAATTCTGTTCCATTGGTCTATGTGTCTATAACTGCATCAGAAAACAGGCTGTTTTGACTACTGTAGCTGTATGGTAGGTTTTAAGACTGGGAAATGTGAGGCCTCTTACTTTGTTTTTCTTCATTAGTAGTGCTTTGCTTATGCAGGGTCTCTTTCCCTTCCATATATAGTTGGTGACTCATTTTTCCATCTCTTTGAAGAATGATCACTGAATCTGGATTAGGATTGCATTACATCTCTAAATCACTTTGGTTAGTATTGACATTTTCACAATGTTAAGTCTTCCCATCCATGAGCATGATATACTCCACAATTTATATAAGTCTCTTGGTTTCTTGTAGTAGTGCTTTGTAGTTTTCTTTGTATAGGTCTTTTGAATCTCAGATTAGATTTATTCCTAAATACTTCATCTTTACAGTGGCTATTGTAAATAGTACTGTTTTCCTGATTTCCTTTTCAGAGTTCTCTTTGTTAGTGTAGAGGAATCCAAATGATTTTTGTATGCTGATCTTGGACCCAGCCACTCTGATGAATCTATTAGTTTCAGTAGTTTTCTTGTTGAAGTTCTGGGTTTTTCTATGTATAGGATCATATAATCTACAAACAGAGATAGTTTTACTTCTTCTTTGCCAATCTGAATACCTTTTATATCCTTTTCTTGCCTTATTGCTCTGGCTAGCACTTACAATACAATATTGCATTTATGTACCTCAAAAGACTTTATCAAAAGACCTACAGACTGGGAAAAAATTTTTTGGTAAAAACACATCAGTCAAGAGACTAGTCTAAAATGTATAGAAAACTCCAGCATCCCAAAACAAAAAGACAAACAACCCAATTAAAAAATGGACAGAGGGGAGGCTTCCGGCAAGATGGCGGACTAGGCAGAAGGATTGCAAAGACCCTCTTCAACAAAGAAAACGGAAACCAATTAACACAGACACAAAAGATAATCTTGGACCCCTGAGCCTTGAAGGGAAGGATACAGAATTGGACTAAACCCCAACTAGCGGACGAATTTGCGCGAAAATACCAAAAAAAGGAGACATACGGAGCTGCAGTCTGACAGTGAACTGAGTGACCCTGACAGTACAGGCGGCTCGGAGATTCCCGACTGGTGGTAGGATCTAAGAATTAACCTAAAAATCACACTGCTGACCAGGGACTGCATGGACTGTGCACAGTGGCTGGGGAA
>NW_006921630.1:6975328-6984369 GCF_000298275.1 Orycteropus afer afer
AAAAAAAAAATGGACAGAGGACATGAAAAGTCACTTCACCAAAGAAGACACTCAGGTGGCCAAAAAACACATGAAAAAAATGCTCACAATCATTAGCCATTAGAAAGATGTAAATCAAAACAACAATGAAATATCATCTCACCCCAGCATGAATAGCAAATTTCTACAAACAGAAAATAACAAAAGCTGGTGAGGTTGGGGAGAGACTGAACCTGCATATTGTAAGATGGACTATAAAATGGTACAAACACTGTGGAACACAGTACGGCCCTTCCCTAAAAAGTTGAAAATATAAATACAACGTGATCTAGCAATTCTCTACTATGTATATATCTTAGAGAAATAAGAGCCATGAAATGAACAGTTACATGCACACCCATGTTCACTGCAGCATTACTCACAATAGCAAAAGAATTGCTTATCACATATAAAATCCTGCAAGAAATATAGTAATAATCTATGAGTGGATACATAAACATGTTAATTGAACAGGTGTGGGAAGGTGAATGGCACTATATCCATGAATATATGTAAGTGTGACAGAGGATATTTCTACATATATATTTGTTATGTGCTACAAATATATCCATAAATATTGTATAGGATACAGAGAGTAAAGTTATGAAAATTTCTTGTTGCACTGTTGTTGTTGTTGTTGTTGTTGTTAGGAGCCATCAAGTCAGTGCCAACTCACAGCAACCCTATTTACAACAGAATGAAACACTGCCCAGTCCTGTGCCACCTTCACAATCCTTGCTATACTGGAGCCCATAGTTGCAGCTACTCTGTCAATCCATCTAATTGAGGGTCTTTCCCCCTTTTGCTGACCTCTGCTTTACCAAGCTATGATATGTTTCTCCAGGGAATCATCCTTTCTGATCACATGACCAAAGCAGGTGAAACAAAGACTGACCCTTCATACTTCCAAAGAGCATTCTGGCTGCACTCATTCTAGGACAGATTTGTTCTTCTGGCTGTCCATGGTATTTTCAGCATTCTTCACCAACACCATGATTCAAAAGCATGAACTCTTCTTTGGTCTTCCTTATTCATTGTCCAGCTTCCGCATGTACATGAGATGATTGAAAACACCATGGCTTGGATGAGGTGCACCTTAGTCTTCAAAATGACATTTTGCTCTTCAACACTTCAGTGAGGTCTTTTGCAGCAGATCTGCCCAGTGCAATATGTTGTCTGATTTCCTGACTGCTGCTTCCATGTGTGTTGATTGTGATCCAACTAAAATGAAATCCCTGACAATTTCAATCTCTTCTCCATTTATTGTGATACTGTTTATTGGTCCAGTTGTGAGAATATTCAATTTCTTTATGTTGAAGTGTAATCCACGGTGCAGACTGTAGTCTTTAACCTTCATCAACTGCTTCATCAAGTGCTTCAAGTCACCTTCACTTTCAGCAAGCAAGGTTGTGTCGGCTACATATCACAGGTTGTTAATGAGTCTTACTCCAATTCTGATGCCAAGTTCTTCTCCATATAGTCCAACTTCTTGGATTACTTGCTCAGCATACAGATTGAATAAGTAAGGTGAAAGGATACTACCTTGATGCATACCCTTCCTGATTTTAAACCATACAGTATCCCCTTGTTCTATTCAAACTACGGCCTCCTGGTCTATGCACAGGTTACTCATGAGCACAATTAATTGCTCTGGAATTCCCATTCTTCTCAATGTTATCCATAATTTGTTATGATCCACACAGTTGAATGCCTTCGCACAGTCAATAAAACACAAGTAAACATCTTCTGGTATTCTTTGCTTTCAGCCAAGATCAATCCATCTGATACTAGCAATGATATCCCTCATTCCACGTCCTTTTCTAAATCCAGCTTGCATTTCTGGAAGTTCCCTGTTAATATACTGCTGCAACTGTTTTTGAATTATCTTCAGCAAAATTTTACTTGTGTGTGATAATAATGATATTGTTTGTTAATTTCCACATTCTGTTGGATCATCTTTCCATGGAATGGGCACAAATATGGAACTTTTCCAGTCAACTGGCCAGGAAGCTATCTTCTAAATTTCTTGGTCTAAATTACTAAGTGCCTCCAGTGCAGCATCCATTTGCTAAAACATCTCAATGGGTATTCTGTCAATTCCTGGAGCCTTGTTTTTTGCCACCTCCTTCAGTACAGTTTGGATTTCTTCCTTCAATACCATTGGTTTTTGATCACAAGCTACCTCTTGAAACAGTTGGACATAAATCAATTCTTTTTGGTACAGTGAATATGTGTATTCCTTCCATCTTCTTTTGATGCTTCCTGCATCATCCAATATTTTGTCCATAGAATCCTTCAATATTGCAACTTGAGGCTTAAATTTTTTCTTCAGTTCTTTCAGAATTTTTTTTTCCCTTTTGGTTTCCTAACTCCAGGCCTTTCCACATTACATTGTAATAATTGACTTTGTCTTCTCGAACTGCTCTTTGAAATCTTCAGTTCAGTTCTTTTGTCTTGTCATTTCTTCCATTTGCTTTAGCTACTCTCCATTCAAGAGCAAGCTTTATACTTTGTAGCCATGATCAATTATCTTGAGGTAATGAGTTGCTGGGCCTGAGGGCTCAGGACCACAGTCTCAGGGAACATCAAGGTCAATTTTCATAACAGTCACAAAGATAGTTTTCTACATCCTATTTTCCTACTTTGGTAAGTAGTGACTGGGATCTTAAAAGCTTGAGAGTGACCATCTAAGGTGCAATTAGTGGCCTCTCCTTGTCCAGAGCAAAGGAGAATGAAGAAAATAATAAATCAAAGACACATGGAAACAATGACTCCAAAGGATTAATGAACCATGCAAACCTCAGCCTCCATGACCCTGAGACCAGAACTGCATGGTGCCCAGCTACCAATGCCTATCGCTGTGAAGGGATGACAACAAAAGGCCCTGGATAGAGTGGGAGAAAAACGTGGAACAAAACTGAAAATAATGAAAAGAAACGGGGCTTACTGGTCTGATAGAGACTTGTGGAACCCCTGACTATGGCCCTTATATACCCTTCAAATGACTGGAACTGAACTCACCACTGTGACTCAACTTTCAGCCAAACAATAGATAGGCCTAATGGTGAACGATAGCATCAGGGATATAGAAACTCCCTAGAACAACCAACTATAGGAGATCAAAAGGGCAGCATTTGCCCAGGGAATGAGGCAGGAGGCAGGAAGGAACAGAAAAGAAGGACAAATGGAAACAGTAAAAACAGGATGGAAGTAGGAAGAGAACTGTTAAGCTGTGGGGAATTGTAACCAATATCACAAATCAAAATATGTATAAATTGTTGAATGGAAAACCAATTTGCTCTGTAAACTTTCACCCAAATCACAATAAAAATAAAAAAAAAAAAAAAAAAGAAAAAGAAAGAGAGAAAGAAAAAGGAAAATAACAAGTATTGGTGAGGATGTAGAAAAATTGGAACTTCTCTACATTATTGGTTGGGCGTGGGACAGTGCCCAAGGCAGGAGGATACAGTGGCAGGCAGGCTGGTGGCCAGAACACGTAAGAAAGGCAGGGGATAGCCCCAAGGCGGCAGGGAGCAGTGGCAGACAGGGCCAGCAGGAACAGGTAGGGGAAGCCCAGGGAGTAAGTGGAGTGGTTGGAACAGCTAAGGGAGATGAACTTGTCTGTCAGTTTGTCTTACTGTGGTGGCTTGGATGTTGCTGTGAGGATGGAGGCTGTACCAACAGGGGTGCTCATGGTGGACTGGTTTTGATGGAGGTTTCAGACTGAGACAGACTGAGAAGAAGGAAGAGGCCATGCACTGCTCAAAGAACTGGCCAGAGAAAACCTTTTGAATAGTAGTGAAACCTGATATAATACTGGAAAATTTTATGAATAAGCCTAAACCATTGTCCGATATAGTGCCCAAGATGAGCCCCTCAGGGCAGAAGGCACTCAAAATATTACTGGAAAAGAACTGCCTCATCAGAGTAGAGCCTACTTTAATGATATAGATAAAGTAGAGCTTTCTAGGCCTCCATTTGCTGAAGTGGCACAACTCAATATGAGAAGAAACAGCTGCAAACATCCATTGATAATTGGAAAATGAAATGTATGAAGTATGAATCTAGGAAAATTGGAAGTAGTCAAAATTAAATGGAATGCATAAAGACTGATATCGTAGGTGTTAGTGAACTGAAATGGACTGGTTTTGGCCATTTTGAATCAGATAACCATATGATCTACATGCTGGGAATGATAAATTGAAAGGGAGTGGTGTGGCATTCATCATCACAAAGAATGTTTCAAGATCTATCCCGAAGTACAATGCTGTCAGTGATAGAATAATATCCATATGCCTACAAAGAAAGCCAGTTAACACTACTATTATTCAAATTTATGCACCAACCACCAAAGCGAAAGATGAGGAAATTGAAGATTTTTACCAACTTTTGCAGTCTGAGATTGACCAAACATGCAATCAAGATGTGCTGATTATCACTGGGAACTGGAATGCAAAAGTTGGAAACAAAGAAGAATCACTGGTAGTTGGAAAATTTGGCTTTGGAGATAGAAATAATGCTGGAGTGCATGACAGAATTTTGCAAGACCAATGACTTATTCATTGCAAATACCTTTTTCAACAACACAAACGGTGGCTAAACATGTGGACTTTGCCAGACAGAGTACACAGGAATCAGACTGACTACATCTGTGGCAAGAGGTGATGGAAAAGCTCAATATCTTCAGCCAAAACCAGGCAAGGAACTGATTGTAGAATAGACCATCAACTGCTCATTTGCAAGTTCAAGCTGAAGTTGAAGACAACTAAAACAATTCCATGCAAGCCAAAATACGACCTTGATTGCATCCCTCCTGGATTTAGAGACCATTTAAAGAATAGATTTCATGCATGAAACACCAATGACCAAAAACCAGAGCAATTGTGGGATGACATCAAGAACATCATCCATGAAGAAAGCAAGAGGTCATTAAAAAGACAGGAAAGAAGAAAAGGCCAAAATGGAAGTCAGACGAGACTCTGAAACTTGCTCTTAAAAGGAGAGTAGCTAAAACAAATGGAAGAAATGACAAGATAAAAGAGCTAAACAGAAGATGTCAAAGAGCAGTTTGAGAAGACAAAGTCAATTATTATAATGAAATGTACAAAGACGTGGAGATGGTAATCCAAAAGGAAAGAACATGCTCGGCATTTCTCAAGCTGAGAGAACTGAATTTAAGCCCTGAGTGTGATATTGAAAAATTCTGTGGACAATACATTGCATGATGCAAGAAACATCAAAAGAAGGTGGAAGGAATACATTGAGTCACTGTACCAAAAAGAACTGGCTAATGTTTATCCATTTCAGGAGATAGCATATGATCAAGAACCAATGGTATTGAAGGAAGAAGTCGAAGTTGCACTGACAGAAGTGGCAAGAAACAGGGCTCCAGGAATTGATGGGATACCCACTGAGATGTTTCAACAAACAGATGCTGCACTAGAGGCACTCACTCGGCTATGCCAGGAGATTTGGAAGACAACTACCTGGCCAACTGACTAGATCTATATTGGTACCCATTCCAAAGAAAGGTGACCCTACAGAATGTGGAAATTATCAAGCAATATCATTAATATTTCACGCAAGTAAAGTCTTACTGAAGATAATTCAAAAATGATTGCAGCAGTATATTGAGAGAGAAATTCCACAAACGTAAGCTGGATTCAGAAGAGGACATGGAATGAGGGATATCACTGCTGATGTCATATGGATCTTGGCTCAAAGTAAAGAATACTAGAAAGATGTTTACTTGTATTTTATTGACTATGCAAAAGCATTCGATTGTGTGGATCATAACAAATTATGAATAACATTGAGAATAGTGGGAACTCCAGAACACTTAATTGTGCTCACAAGGAACTTGTACATACACTAGAAGGCTATCGTTCAAACAGAGCAAGGGGACACTGCATGGTTTAAAATCAAGAAGGGATTGCATCAGGGCTATATCCTTTCACCGTATTTATTCAATCTGTATGCTGAACAAATTATCCGAGAAGCTGGACTATATAAAGAAGAACATGGTATCAGGATTGGAGGAAGACTCATTGACAACCTGCATTATGCAGACAACACAACTTTGCTCACTGAAAGTAAGGATAACTTGAAACACTTACTGATGAAGATTGAAGACTACAGTCTGCAATCTCAATATAAAGAAAACAAAAATCCTCACAACCGGATCAATAAGCAGCATCATGATAAATGGAGAAAAGACTGAAATTGTCAAAGACTTCATATTACTTGGTTCTGCAATCAACACCAATGGAAGCAGCAGTCAAGACACCAGATGTCATATAGCATTGGGCAAATCTTCTGCAAAAGACCTCTTTCAAGTGCTGAAGAGCAAAGATGTTTCCTTGAAGACTAAGGTATGCTTGACACAAGCCAGGGTATTTTCAATCGCCTCATATGCCTGTGAAAGCTGGACAATGAAAAAGGAAGACCGAAGAAGAGTCGATGCTTTTGAATTGTGGTGTTGGTGGAGAATGCTGAAAATACCATGGACTGCTAAAAGGACTAACAAATTCATCCTGGAAGCAGTGCAGCTGAATGCTCCTTCGAAGAGAGAATGGCCAAACTTCGTCTTACCTACTTTGGTCATGTTGTAAGAAGGGACCATTCTCTGGAGAAGGATATCATGCTTGGTAAAGTGGAGGGACAACAGAAAAGGGGAAGGCCCTCAATGAGATGGACTGACACAGTGGCTACAATGACAGTGGCTACAATGATGGGATCAGGTATAGCAAGGATCGTGGGGCTAGCACAGGACCGGGCAGTGTTTCATTTTGCCATATGTGAGGTTGCTATGAGCAGGAGACGACTCGATAGCACCTAATAACAACAACACTACAACACATTGTCGGTGGAAATGCCAAACGATGTAGCTGCTATGGAAAAAAGTTTGGCAGCCCCTAAAAAAGTTAAATATAGAATTACCATATGACTTAGCAATTCTACTCCTAGGTATATACCCCAAAGAATTGGGAAGGTACTCAGACAAATACTTGCACACAATTGTTCACAGCAGCATAATTCACAATGGCTAAAAGGTAGAAACAACTCAAAGGACTATCACCAGATAAACAAGCGTAGATAAACAGATAAACAAAATGCAGCATATTCAGACAATGAAATATTATTAAATCATAAAATAGAATGCAGTACTATTATATACTACAACATGGATTAATCTTGAAAACATTATGCCATGTAAAAGAAACTAGACTTAAAAGATCACACATTTTATAGTTTCATTTATATGAAATAATTAGAAAAAGCAAATTCATAGTGACGGAAAGCAGATTAGTGGTTTCTCCCTAAAAACGGGGAGTGAGTACTTAGTAGGTACAGGGTTTCCTTTCAGGATAATGAAATTGTTCTGGCACTAGACAGAGGTTGTGGTTGCACGACACTATGAATATACTATATGCTACTAAATAATACTGTTTTAAATGTTAAGATATTGAATCTTATGTTATATGATTTTACCTTAACTAAAAAATTCTACCCTCCACCACTCTTACCTGGCAGTTAATGTCAGCTCTACATTGTAGCAAGACTGTAACTAGTTCCTTATGTCCTCGATCACATGCCCAATGGAGTAGAGCTCTACCCTAAAGACACAAAAAAGATAAATGAATTTGTTAATTCAGCCACATGAAAGATACAGTATTTTAAGTAGGAGAAAGTAATATGAAAAAATGTAGGTTAATTAGTCAACGAATGACTGATATAAAAATGCACTTTAGGAAAATAATGGATAATCATTTGGAAGTCCTGAGTTCTAATTTTAGATTCATTATATACTAGCCTACTAGCTCTGTCTACTTTAACTACAGAGTAGAGATCATGATAATAATGACAATAACCCTAGCAATATTTTTTGAACAAACAAACTGCAAGATAATGTTGTCTAAATTATAAACTACTTCTTAAATGTAAAAGATATTTTCTTAAATTATTTTGTTTACTTTTCCTAGTGAAAGAAATCGTAAGGCTGAAAAAGAAAACAGTACTAAAAACTTGGAAGAGATCATGATCTAAATGTACTATATCTATATTTACTCAGTTTTATTCCTTAAAATGGAAGAATATTTAGCCAGTTTAAAAATAAACATTTCACCTTAGTATCTCCAATTTCCTATCTGAAATGTCTGAAAAACACTAGTACAATCTATTAGTGTCTACCTTTAAACAACTGAGTGTGAAAGCCATTTGTAAAACAGAATAGATAGTTAACTGTTAGGAGACACATTATTAAATATGAAACATTAATTTAACTCTTATCTACAAAAGATACACAGTTACCATTACTGTTAACTCTATTCTCTACTGTCAAAAAATCTTGGCTTAGTTAATGAAAGAAGCCTACTTGGTTGAAAGAATACACAAAATCCCCAAAGCTAAGGGCTTTTCTGAAGAAATGAATGATGTATGGCTTAGCACTACTTTTTGAGGATGTTAATGATGTTGTCTTGTTTAAAGAATGGAATGTTTTTCCACATTAAATTGAAATCTCTGCTTTATGTCATTTCAGAAAAGATTAAGTAGCTATAAGCTGGGATAAGGACGGCTTTAAAGTAAAAAGTACCTTTCAAGAAAGCTTTTCTTAATCCACCTACACTCTTTTTCATTCACACTTTCTTCACACACCCGTTAGTTCAACTAATTAAATCAGAATCTATTCTTGAAACAAAGAAACAGAGTAGGACTTCTTTCCTACAAATCGTCCTTTTTTTTTCTTTCATTTGCTTGATTTATTTACCTGTGAAAATCTGCTTTCCAATAGAGTTAGCACAAAATCTTGATAGTGAAATAGAAAATTAAAAAATGTGGGCAAATCATTCACCATTTGTTGTGGCAGAAAAACTATTTTTTATACCTTGTTCAAAGTGCACTAGTGATCTTTTAAAATTGGGACAATTCTAAAAGCCCAGTAAAAAAAAAAAATGTTATTATTGAATAATAAAGCAGATTCCCATGTTAAAATTTCTATAGCTCTAGTTGAGTACTGACCTGTA
>NW_006921630.1:6984469-7005791 GCF_000298275.1 Orycteropus afer afer
AATATTCTCTAAATGATTATTTAGAGATTTTAATGAGACTCTCTGAATACCAATGTACATGATACTCTATAGTGCGATACAATTATTTCCCAGCTTTTACAGGAAAAGAACCTGATAAAATTTCTAAGTCTACCATTTTTAGCTCTAATTTTAAGTGTGCATTTTATTTAGTTAAACCATGAACAAGAACTACTCCATAGTTAAGATGACGTGTGATACGCTTACACAAGGCACTCACCAGAAGTACCTACTAGTTAAGAAGGAAAACACAATACTAATGTAACTGCCACTTCTACTACAAGATGTACAGAGAATTCCTACTTCTCAACCAGGTTCCTAATTTCTCATTAGATTTAACCCAGTAGGGTTATATCAAGTAATGCTAAAATATAAATCTTAGGATATTTCAATGGGAAAGTGGACAAGCAACACATTTTACTGTTAATGGGGGTTATATTTTAAATTTCCTACATGTAGTGCCAAAAATTTACTTTAGAGGAAACACCTATGACTGGACCTCAGTAGTGATTTTCACTTTGGATATATTTTCCAGGAGGGCGGCACACGTACAGCAATGCTTTAAGAAGGATGATGTGCTCTCAGACATTTACACCATGCTTTTTAACACATTTTTTGACCTGCAATGTAATTAATTTTTGTAACACATTATTTTAATGGTACACTAATTAACCTTGAATTAGAATGAATTCTCTGACAATGACTTTCCATGGAAGTGCTGAAGATATCTATCTTAAGACCACTTATGATTAATGTTTTTATGCAGTGTTGAGAAGCTCAACAAGAGCAGGATTAAATATACAAGCAAATAAGCACAGACAAAACAAATCAAGCTTTGGAACTTTTACCTTCAAAATGCACAACTAGGTATCTGAATGTGATAACCCGTTACTTCTTCAAATTATGATGTTCCTGTAAACATGCTCTAATTTAAGACTATAAGTTCAAGTGATAATAATTTGCACAGATGCTATCCTCACAACTAGTTATGACAAAATCAGAAAATAAACACCTGTAGCTTCTTTTCTATATCTTTGTTAGCCACAAACATATCTAGAGTAATAAAGTGCATTTACTAAACAAAGTACAGGATTCCATAATCTCTCCTCCAGCAGAAAAACCATGAATTCAATACACATTAAAGCTATAATTGTTTAAAGACTTTACCCAAATTTATGAAATAGTTTACCCATTTATTTATATATAGTTTTATTTCTTCTATGAGTAGTATGATCTCTTAAAAATCTTCAAGTTACATTTTTTTCTACTGCTACCATCAAAACTGATAATTCTTTTTGTATGTTTGTTTATAGTTTTTTAAAAACCTTTCTGGAGAAATATCTCAGATGTATTTAGAAGGTAAGGAGGCATATCAAAAAGAATCTGGTGGGTTACAAAAAGATCACAAACTGCTGTTTGGAGAGCTTTGGATAAAGTCTGGAACTCAAATACAGAAAAGTACAGGGAGAAAAAGAGTTCTCATCTATTAACCAAGGGTGCTAATACTTTCCTACCTCAGACAGACGAATGACTCTAAAGTGCTTTGAAAGTGCAGGGTAGCAGCTAACCTATTAAGTGGTATTACTTTCATACCTTCTGGAAAATATAGAGTGGGTCTTAATATTTTAAATGCTTCTTTGATATCCTTAGTTAATTGTTCTTAACCATGTAGAATTTTTAAAATTAGATTTTACCCTGAATATCAAAGATTAAATGAAAAGAGATTCTATTATAGTATGAGTCTAATATTCTTATGGTATTCTGAGATCAGACACAAAGTATGTATACCATATATATGTAGACAAAAACCTGGCAAAGTTGGTATGTGTGAATTTGTAAGAATTGTCACCTGCCATTCTATCAAAGAAGGTACAGTATGATGTTGTCTAATTAGCAAATGGAATATCACAGATATGTAAACCTAAATTCCCAAATTTCTCTCTGCAAAAAAATAAAAATGGGTTTCAATATACAATTACAGTAGAGACTGATTTCACTTATCAATAACCTATTATGCCTCCTTATCCTCTATCCTATCTCTGTCTACCTTTCCTGCTGCTGCTGCTGCTGCTGCTATAGTAGCTGGCCAGTGAGAACTCCCCACCCTGCAACCACCAGAAACTGCACAATGCCTCCTACTTTCATCTCCCTCCCAATAGCGAAATAACAATGTTGTTTCAAAAACTGAGACAGGAGTAGGATTAGGAGGTACTTTAAGGTCTCAAGATGTACTCAGCATGGAAGCCAATGGCTCCTTCTGGGATAATTTATTTACCAGCATTAAACAGATTATTTCTTACACTAGTATCTGTAATATGGTGGCAACTACTCAATCTCTTCCCCTGGCTAAGACTTAGGATAAAGAGAAATGGTGTTACTTGGTTGTAAGGGAACTGACAAATATTTTAATTACACTGCTTTCGAAAATCCCGTCAGGGGCAGCATTTATTAAGCCATAACATTAGTGACTTAGGAGCCCTGGTAGTGTAGTGCCTAAGGCATGTGACTGTAAAACCAAAAGGCTGGCAGTTCAAACACACTAGCCACTCCTTGGAAGGAAGGTTGGGCAATCTACTTCCGTAGTAATGTTGTTGTTGTTGTCGTTGTTATGTGCCGTAGTAATACTGCCTCAGAAACCCAAGGAGGGGTCATTATGAGTTAGATCTGACTCAAGGCCATTGAGCTTTTTTTGAGTTTTTGGTGACTTACGGGTGAAAGAATAAGCAAGGGAGATATCCTGTGTCATCATGTGAAAAATAGTAACAGCAATAATAATAAGTTGTCATGGACACAGCCAAGGTGTCCATTATAGGGCAATGTATAAATAAATTGTGGTATATTCATACGATGGAATACTACTCATCAATAAAAAGGAAGGAAGCACAGATCCACAAAACAATATGGGCAAAACTCAAAAACATGCTGAATGAAAGAAGTCTTTGACAAAGACTTCAGTACATGTGATGGTTACTATTATCAGTCAACTTGGCTAGGCTATGATTCTCAGTAGTTTGGCAGACACTGGCTGATTGTTCAGCTATAAATGTAATGAAATGTAATCACCTTCATGGTAAAATCTACTACGAGGAGCCAGTCAGTAGAAAGGGGAGTTTCCTTGGAACAAGATTCGCTCTCTTTTTGTATCCTGCATCTGATTCATTACCACCTGATCTCTAGTTCTTGTACATGAGCCAGCAGCCTGCTGCAAGAATAGCACATCTTGCAATTCACCAGTTCCTGCAAGGCCCGTGAGTCAGCAGCCTGCCATGTGAACTGCCAATTTTGGAATCTGTTAGCCTGCACAACCAGGCGAGTTAGGAGAAGCCTCCAGCCTAACATTTGACTAGAGAATTTGGGAAATGCCAGGCTCCACAACTGCATGAGCCATTTCCCTGAATTAATGATAGAATTTTTCAAGACAAATGACTTATTCATTGGAAATACCTTTATTCAACAACATAAATTGCTACTATATACATGGACCTCAGCAGACAGAATACACAGGAATCTAATCAAATATATCTGTGGAACAAGACGATAGAGAAGCTCAATGGCATCATCAGAACAAGGCCAGGGGCCAACTGTGGAACAGATCTCAATTCTCATATGCATGTTCAAACTGAAACTGAAAAGAATTAAAGTATAACTCTGAGTATATTCCATCTGAATTTAGAGACCATCTCTAGAATAGATTTAACATATTGAACATTAATGACCAAAGACTAGACAAGCTATGGGATGACATTAAGGACATTATACATGAACAAAGCAATAGGTCATTAAAAAGACAGGAAAGGAAGAGAAGACCAAAATGGATGTCAGAAGAGATTATAAAACTTGCACTTAAATGGAGAGTAGCTAAAGAGAATGGAAGAAATGATGAAGTAAAAGAGCTAAACAGAATATTTTAAAAGGAGGCTTGAGAAGTCCAGTGTGCAAAGACCTGGAGTTAGAAAACCAAAAGGGAAGGACAGGCTTGGTATTCCTCAAACTGAAAGAATGGAAGAAAAGTTTCAAGCCTTGAGTTACAATACTGAGGATTCTATGGGCAAAATATGGAACAATGTAGGAAGCATCAAAAGAAGATGGAAGGAATATATAGAGTCATTGTAACCAAAAATAATTGGTCTATGTTCAATCATTTCAGAATGTAGCATATAATCAAGAACCGATGGTACTGAAGGATGAAGTCCAAGCAGCACTAAAGGCATTGGTGAAAAACAACACTCCAGGATTCGTGGGTTATCAATTGAAATGCTCCAACAAACAGATGCAGTACTGGAGATGTACACTGGTCTATGTGAGGAAATCTGGGAGAGAGCTACCTGGCCAAATCGACTGGAAGAGATCTGTATTTGTGACCACTCCAAAGAAAGTTGATCCAACAGAAGGCAGAAATTACTGAACAATATGATTAATATCATACACAAGTAAAGTTTTGTTGACCATAATTCAAAAATGGTTGCAGAAGTATATCAACAGGGAACTGGCAGAAATTCAAGCCAGATTCAGGAGAAGATGTGGAATAAGCAATATCACTGCTGTTATCAGACAGATCTTGGCTAAAAGCAGAGAATACCAGAAATATATTTACCTGTGTTTTACTAACTATACAAAGGTATTCGACAGTGTGGATCATAATAAATTATGGATAACACTGCAAAGAATAGGAATTCCAGAACACTTTATTGTGCTTTTGCAGAACCTGTACAAAGACCAAGAGGCAGTTATTTGAACAGAACAAGGGGATATTGCATGTTTATAACAAGGAAAGGTGTGCATCAGGGCTGTATCTTTTCACCATAGTTACTCAACCTGTATGCTAAGCAATGAGCAGCAAGGACTATATGAAGCTGGAGTGAGAAGTTGGACTATATGAAGAAGAACATGACATTAGGATTGGAGGAAGACTCATTAACAGCCTGTGATATGCAAATGACACGATCCTGCTTGCTGAAAGCAAAGAAGACTTGAAACATTTACTGATAAAGATCAAAGACTATATAGCCTTCAGTATGGATTATACCACAGTATAAAGAAAACAAAAATCTTCACAACTGGACCAATAAGCAACATCATGATAAATGGAGAAAAGAATGACATTGTCTAGGACTTCATTTTACTTGGATCTACAATCAACACCCATGGAAGCAGCAGTCAAGAAATCAAATGACGAATCAAAACAATGCGATACCATCTCACCCCAGTAAGAACAGCAAAGTTCGACAAGACAGAAAACAACAAATACTGGTGAGGGTTTGGAGAGACTGGAACTCTCAAAGAATACTGGGGGGACAATAAAGTGGTACAACCTCTGTGGAAAACGGTATGGTGCTCCTTTAAAAGTTGGAAATGGAAATACTATTTCATCCAGCAATCCCATTACATATATATGTTATGTTCATTGCAGCACTATTCACAACAGCAAAGAGCTGGAAACAGCCTATGTGCCCATCAATGGATGAACGAATAACCAAACTAAGGTACCTACACACAATGGAATACTATGCAACGTTTACTATGCAACGTTTAAGAATAATGAAGAATCCACAAGACAGCTTATAACCTGGAGGACACTATGCTGAGTGAAATAACTCAATCACAGAAAGACAAATTGTCTGAGTCCACTATTATAAGAAGTCAAGGAAACGTTTACACATGGAAGGAAACTTTCTTTGTTGGTACTAGTAATGGGGAGGGGAGGGAAGAGAAAATTACTAGCTAGGTAAGAGACACATATTGATTTGGGTGAAGGGAAAGGCAATATACCAAAAGCAGGTCAAGAGCACAATATCACTAAGGAAAAGGAAGACTTGGAGAGGTGTGCAAGAGGTAGAGACAACAATGGTAAATAAATACTATCATATACACAAAACTACATTATGAGTAATAACAAACATTAATCTACGGGTAGATAACACAGATACACAGTCAAGATGATCAGATATGGGTAGTGAGCAGGAATATATCCATGACCATATATAGGTTTAGCAAGTGGTATTTCTATACACATATTTATATGTGCTATAAAAATGTCCATGTATATAATAGAGCAAACAGGGGCAAAGTTATGATAACTTCTCAGCCACAAACAAACACCTAGAGGGAGTGAGTCGCTTAGCCCACGGGCTCACGACCCTGGTTATAGGGGACATCAAACTGAATTGGCAGTACACAAAAACATTGCTCTACATCCTATCTTGGTGAGTATTGACTGGGGTCTTTTAAAAGCTTGCAACTGGCCATCCAAGATACTATTGGTTTTTCCTTGTCTGGAACAAAGAAGAGTGAAGAAAATCAAAGTTGCATGGAAACAATTAGTCAAAGGGACTAGTGGATGGACCATGGGAATCTCAACCTATATAACCCTGAGACCAGAAGAACTAGATGGTGCCTGGCTACCACTGCCAATGACTTGGAAAGGGATCACAATTGTTGTTGTTGTTGTTATGTGCCGTCGAGTCAGCCCTGACTCATAGCGACCCCTCCTTGGGTTTCCGAGGCAGTATCACTACGGAAGTAGGATTGCCCAACCTTCCTTCCGGGGAGTGGCTGGTGGGTTTGAACCGCAAGCCTTCTGGTTAGCAATAGGAGGTCCTAAATAGAGTGGGAGAAAAATGTGGAACAAAACTCAAAACCACAAAAAAGGCCAGGCTTACTGGTCTGATAGACACTGGTGAAATACCTGAGACTAGGCCCCTAGTTACCCTTCGAGCCAGGAAGTGAATTCACTCCCCCAGCTTAACCTTCAGCTAAACAATAGGCCTATGAAGTAAACAACTGTAGAACCACCAACCATGGGAGATTAAAAGGGCAGCATTTGTGCAGAGAGAAAGCTCAGAAGGCAGAAATGCATAGGAAAGAAGGATACAAGGAAAAGGTAAGCACAGGGAGGAAGTGGGAAGAGAGCTGTTTATACTGTGGAGATTGTAATCAATGTCACGAAACAGAATGTGTATGAACTGCTAAATGGAAAATGTATTTGTTCCGTAATGTATTTAATGTATTTGTTCTAAAATATATTTGTTCTGTAAACTTTCACCCAAATCACAATAAAAAGTTTTTAAAAATCAGAAAAAAAAAAAGGCGTGTGTGTGTGTGTCAGACAATGCATTACACTAGGCAAATCTGCTACAAAAGACCTCTTTAAAGTGATAAAAAGCAAAGATGTCATTTTGAAGACTAAGACATGCCTTACCCAAGCCGTGATGTTTTCAATAGCCTCATATGCATGTGAAAGCTGGACAATAAATAAGGAAGACCAAAGAATAATTTATGTCTTTGCACTATGGTGCTGGTGAGAAATATGAATATACCATAGACTGCCAAAAGAATGAACAAATCTATCTTGCAGGAAGTACAGCCAGAATTCTCCTTAGAAGCGAGGATGGCGAGACCTGTCTTGTGTACTTTGCACATGTTATCAGGAGGGACCAACTCCTGGAGAAGTACGTTGTGCTTGATTAAATAGAGGGTCAGGGACAAAGAAGACCCTCAATGAGACGGATTGATACAGTGGTTGCAACAATAGGCTCAAATATAGTAACAACTCTGAGGATGGCACAGGACCAGGTAGTGTTTTGTGCTGTTGTACATAGCATCACTATGTGTTGGAACCAACTCGATGGCACCTAACAATGACAACAACTGGTGGCACAGCACCTAAATCATTTGACTGCTAACTAGAAGGCTGGTGGTTCAAATCCACCAGCCACTCCATGGAAGGAAGACCGGGCATTCTACTTCCATAAAGATTTACCGCATCAGAAACCCAATGGGGGTCTCAATGAGTCAGAATCAATTTGATGGCAATGCGTTTGGTTTCAGTTTATATATATATATATATATATATACATTTCACTGACTTTGTTCCTCTGGAGAATCTAGCCTAAGATAGTATGATTTCACTTATATAAAGTCCTACAGAAGGCAAAACTAATCTATGGTGGGAGGATGTCAGAACAATAGTTGCCTTTGTTACACTGTAAGAAATAACTTACTGGGAAGGTACATGAGAGAACTTGTCAGGAGTGACAGCAATGTTAGTACCTTGCAGATGTTTTGGTTACAAATAGACATTTTTCAAAATTTATCAAATGAATATTTAAAATTTATATATTTCACCATATATAAGTACTGTCTTAAAATAATTGTAAACAAATTTTGAATTCTAGCTAATGATATGCATCCTTTTGTCTAAGGAGCCCTGGTCATGTAGTGGTTAAGTGCTTGGCTGTTAACTGAAAAGTTAGTGGTTCAAATCAACCAACTGTTCCATGGGAGAAAGATGTGATGGTCTTCTTCTGTAAAGATTTACAGCCTTGGAAATCATATAGGGCTAAAACTGCTACTCTGTCCTACAGGGATGCTATGAGTCAGAATCAACTCGTCAGCAAGAGATTTTTGTTTTTTTTGGCACTATTATCTGAACTACTCTAAAGTGCAACAAAAACTAAGATAGACTGATGGATGACTAGAGACAAGAACTGATACTGATAAAGTAAGCATAGTAAAATATCAGTGGTAGAATCTAGGTGGTGCAGATACAGGAGTTCACTGTAAAATTCTTTGAGCTTTTCTTTATGTTTGAAATTTTTCATAATAAAGTGTTGGGAAAATAAAACAGAAAAATAAGTTGTCAAAATGTATACTATTTAACTTACGTTCAGTATTTTCTGGTTTTGTATTAAATATGACTTTCTGATGTAAAGGATAGCCATGGTCTTGATTTTTAAATCAAAGTGCTGCTTGCATTAATGCAAGTATGCAAAATGTGACAATTTGCAAGGCATCTCACAACTACTAGAGTGAATTAACAAAGTTTCTTCAAATTAATATGTTGATGAACTACAGTACCAAAATAGCTAAGCTACTTAACATGATGCATTTCTTTTTCTTCCTTTGTTTCTCAAATCTTAAATAAAAACATAAATTTAGCCTAAGTATACTGACCCTGCCTCTTAAATCTTCTGCTTGTCTGTTAGTTTAACACCCTCAGTTCAACAGATTCTGCAGTGGTTTCTCAAGCCAAAAGCAAGTAAACGGTATTCTGATATGAGCCACAGATGTAAAAGCAGAAAGAGAAAAGAATGAGAGTTAAGAGAAAAGTAACGTCCTTCAAAGTATTTGAAAGAACCAAAAAAAGGAGAATGTCTATTGATAACAATTATACCTTCAAGAAGATAGAAAGGAAAGAACTTAAAACTAAAGAACTAGCTCAACAGAAGAGGAATTTTGTAATGGATTAGAGAAGAACCTATGAGAAACACTGAATTGCATATGAATGCTTTGGGGATGGGTTGATGATAGGTACATTGGAATAATAAATTTTGCTAAAAAATTACATTGCTATATTTGTTCTGATGGTGTGGTGCCTAAGGCACTTGACTGCTCACCAGAAGGCTGGCGGTTCAAACCCACCAGCCACTGCTCGGAAGGAAGATGGGGAATCTACTTCTGTAGTGATACCCCTCAGAAACCCAAGAAGGGATTGCTATGAGTCAGATCCAACTCAACAGCAGTGAGTTTGGTTGTTTTTGGTATATTTGTTCTAGACAAATTTAAATTAATGTAAAGATTTAAAATACTATTTAAATGTCATCCATAAACATGAATTTAGTGTCTATTGTATATGGCACTGATCTGAGAAAAGATGTGTGTGACAAGATTTATGCACAAATAATTGTGCAAAAAAATTATGCAGACATACTTTGTGCTTGATGTTTGATAAGAAATGTTCTGTTCGTATCTTAAACTTTACAAATTATTTAAATCTTCTTTTCCTGTTGAAAGATGTTTTCTGAAAAAGCCATAAATATTTGGCATGTGTGAAGAGTTTTATTAATATGGCTCAAAATATAATAATGGACTTCCCATTTAAGAAATTATAGGCTTTAAGATCTTTGTCTTCACTTTTGTCTTCATATTTTCTACCTCGATTTCAAAGTATTTCTGGACATGATCAAGAATGAAATTGTTAGGCTAGAGTAAACTCAAGCCACCAACATTTCAGTTAGCAGCTTCCTCCAGGTGTCAGGCCCTGATGAGACAGTCTGACAAGACAAGCGAGGTGACAAAACCTGCCCAGGCTGGAAAGCCCCATGTGATAATAAACTTCCTCCTGTGAAGCCTCCTCATGCTAATTAGGTGCAGACCCATGCCAACAACTAATTGGACCCCGCCATTTCCTTAGTGTCCCCACTTAGGTCCTCTACAAGACTATAAACCCTACCCTCCACAGCCAGGTGGCGCGACTTCTCGGGCCCCTCTCAGGGACCCGTGAACCTCACCCGGGCCCCTCTAGGGGACCCGTAAACCTTGCCCGGAAGCGCAGAATAAAAACTTCTCTTTAACCTCACTTTTGTGCATCCTCTTCTCCTTACCGTGGCCTTACAGAAATTAGTCATTTAACATATAACACCATGGTGAGATGAACTCAGACCCTGAAACCTCTGTTGTGCATATGTTGTTGTCAGTCACCGACAAGTTGGCCCTGGACTCCTGATGACTCCATATGCAAAGGGGTTGGAACTATTGTAATACACAGGTTTTCCCTGATTGATTTCTTGGAGTAGATCATCCAATCTTTCATTCTACCCTGTCTTAGTCTGGAAGCTCTGCTGAAACCTATTCAGCATCATAGCAACACACAAAGCTCTATTGATAGACAGATGGTGGCAACACTTGAAGTGCAATGGCGACCTAAACCATCTCTCACAAAGAAAGCAACGATTCTATCACTGGACCACCATTACGCCCATATAGCTTCCTGAATACTAAGCAAAACTATAAAACTTTCTACTATGTGAAATCTAGGACAATTATTTTTTCAGTAGGACAGACCACTTAATTCTCTCAAATTAAAAATATATGCCTTAATATATTAATAATAATTACAATTTAAATGAATAAAAGAAATGCATGAGGAAATATATTCATGCATAATGCAGTAACATTACCATGAAATATGAATATATTTTATTTACAAGGCATTTCTTATGAATATATTTCTTTTTACAGAATATATAGCACAAATATATCTATAAATGTATTTAATAAATATTTTATTTCTTCTTGTAATAAGATAGTCATAAATCCAAATATATGCATTTCAGGCAATATAGTAATTGTGTTTATTTCAATGTGTGGGGATCCAAATGCACCTTATCATTTTTTGACTAAAATTAAATTTCTTTATGTGCTTGTCTTAGTTGTCTAGTGCTGCTCTAAAAGAAACAGCACAAATGGATGGCTATAACAAACAGAGATTTATTCGCTTACAGTTTAAGAGGCTAGAAGTGCAAATTCAGAGTGCTGGCTCTAGGGGAAGACTAGGCTAGAAGTCCAGGTTCAGAGTGCCAGTTCTAGGGGGTGGGTGGAGGAGGCCCCTTGACCCTGGGCTTCAGCTTTGCTTTCCAGGCCCACTGGAGCAAGCTGGAGGCTTCTTCTGAATCATGAAGCTGCTGGGGCTGATGACTCAAGACTGGCAGGCAGAATGGCAGAATGTTGGCTCACAGGCTGTGAAGGCAACAATCTCAACATCAGCAGGCAACACAATAGGCCATGGCTCAAGTCCAGGAACTGGAGATGATGACGAGCCAAATGCAGGATCTTTTCCATATATACTGGAAGCAGGCCACACCCCAAAGGTGAATCCCCTTTAACTGATTAACTTCTCACAGCAAATCTCACCAAGGAAGTGATCACACACATCCAATCTCATCATTGGGAATAACTACATCACAGCTGCCAAACTACTCAAAAATCAAAGCCCAGACAAGTTGACACATAAACTTAAGTACCACAATGCTCATAGCAAATTTTGAGTGCAATAAATGCTCATTTCTAATCATCTAAGGGCAAGAATGAAATAGGGATGAACCTGCTTAAATAATATTTTAAATAAAGACATTTGCCATCTTGAAGAAATTTTAGGCAATTGGTAGTGAAATATCTCAAGTTCAAGTATCAGATACATAAACACAAAGAACTGATATACTTTTAAAACTATAATTATTCCCCAAATTGCTACAGTAGGGATGTCTCTTTATTGATAAGAGTTAAAAATATTTAGCTAACAACTTAATTTTGAGTTATATACCATTAATCCATCATCAAAGCTTACCAAGTTGTTTGCTAGAGTTTTATATGTCACAAAGCAGTTTAGAATGTCAAGTTTGATTCAGATTTGAAGCTCCCATCTCTCTCATGTTCTTAAATTAATTCTTATGAATCCCTGATTAATAATAAAAGGCCTTGCCATCAATATTCAAAGCCCAGCCTGAGTTGTCATGGCTGAGAGGGCAGAAATCTGCTTGGAGCAATGAGAGAACCCAACTGAATTCTTGGCGTCTCAGTCTATGAATGTGTAAGCACTTCATCTGTTCATGGAAACACAATGTTCTGGCAGGCTGGGGGTAAAGGTAGATGCATGGGTGACAAACAAGAAGAGCTGGGAAGCTGTACTGCATCAAAGTAACTAAATAACAGAAGCAATATATTTTGTAAGTGTTCCTTTCATTTTCACACACACACACACAAAAATCATGTTTAGTGTGTAATCTCTTTGTGTTTTATATATTTATTCTATCCCTATCATGGCTGTCCAATGATCACAATCTTTGCAAAGGTCACATGTGCATGTGACTTACAATAATATTTTATAAAACAAATTGTTGCAAATCAATAGCAACAATAGCATAGCACAAGCAGGACCAACCGGAAATTTTTTATACTTCTTAAATCACATGAAGGAAAGAACACTTTCTTAGAACTGAATTTCCACTTAGTAGTTGTATGCATCTGAGCAAGTATAAGTGGATAAAACACATGGCTGTTAACCAAAAGGTCAGGGGCTCGAACCCACCAGCTGATTCACAGTAGAAAGATGTGACAGTGTGATTCTGTAAAGATTTACAGGCTTGGAAACTCTACAGGGCAGTTCTACTCTGTTCATGAGGGTCACTATGAATCAGAATCAACTGGATGGCAGTGAGTTTGAGTTTTTTTGGTTCAAACCTCAGTCCCTGACTATAAAATAATAACATGTATCTACAGGATTTTTGTGAAGATAATATTGCAATAAGTACAAGTCCTCTAAAATATAACATTTACTATGTAAAGTATTGCTATTTATTATCTGAAAAACGGAAAACTCTAAAAGGGATCATATAGTACATACACAATAATTTTCAGTAAGAAATTAGTGACTTTGAAAGTAGCTTCTTCATTCATTTCATTATTATCTTTCTTCGTGCATATTACTCATTAATAGCAATAATAATAATAGCTGAATTTATTGAGTAATTTACTATGCACTGCTTATGTGCTTTATATTATAAACTCATGTAATCCTCAAAACAATCCAGAGGCAGGTACTAATGTTATTGCCATTTTACAGATTAGGAAATTGAAATGCAAAGTGCATTTGAACACAGTAAAGGTCATAGAGCTAGGAAGAGACAGTGCTAAGACATGAACCCACGTAGTCCAGCTCTTCCATTATGTTACATTGCTTCTGTTTATTCATTCATTCAACCTTACATTAATTCACCAAATATTTACTCAGTATGCGGTAAATGCCTATAACTCTGACAGAAACATTTTCAACAAGCAAGATATCAAAACATTTATTTAGGCTTCTGTCCCAGATATGGGCACACATTTCTAAATTACTGGATTTATAAAAATTCTGAAAAACAATTTCCTATAAATACATTTACTGAGCAAAGTACAATATATCTGTTTCAGGTAAAATGAGATTTTGATATTACCTATAGATTCTACTTACTATGCTAATAGTCTTTCCCTTTATCATAAACAAATGGAAGTTATTTGACTGCTGGAAATTTCAGCTAGTAACTTCTACTTCAGAGACAGAAACATAGTAACTTCTACTCATAGACAGATATATAGAAAGTATCTTAACTGGGGGACACCATCTCAGTTAGATATTCTGATTTGCTCTTAACCATACTGAACTTTGAGTAGTAGTTCATAAATCTGTCATTTAGAAAAAGCCTAAGAAAGTAAATTGTAAGAAAGTAATTAACAGGGCATGTTTTTCATACCTCTTCATCTTTCATATTCACATCCACATTTTTTGATTTGATGGCTTTGGTTATATGGTCAATGTTGTTTTCCCTGCAGTAATCGAATATGTTTTTGTCTTCTTCCCTAATTAGAGTAAAAAAAAAAAAAAAAAGTGTTTTGCTTACCAGGTAATACATGAAAGTTACACATTTTTAACACAACCTGTTTGTTACTGACATAGATATTAATAGAATCTGTTTTTCTGCTTTGTTTTAAACTTTTTATTGTGATTTGGGTGAAAGCTTACAGAGCAAATTCATTTTCCATTCAACAGTTCATATACATTTTGTTTTGTGACACTGATTGCAATCCCCACAATGTAACAGCTCTCATCCTATTTCTTCCCTGTGGTTACCTTTTTTCCTATGTTCCACTTTCGTAGGCATTCCTTCCTTCTGAGTTTTATCCCTGAGCAAATGCTGCCCTTTTGATCTCTTATGATTGATTGTTCTAAGGAGTGCATATCCTTTTGGTCTAACGGTTCATCTTGTCAGCCTGTTTATCTTTTGGCTGAAAGTTGAGTAGCAGGAGCAAGTTCTATTCCAGATTTAAAGGGTGACTAGTGGTCATAGTCTCAGAGGTTTCACCAGTCTCTATCAGACCAGTAAACCTGGTTTTCTTATGATTTTGGGTTATGTATGGAATCTCTGTTTTGATATAATTTTTACTTTAAGAATAATTGATTTTTGGTAAGACATAGCACATCTTACCTTGGAAAAGACTGAAATTCTTAACAACTACAATTATGGGGAAAAACCTCACCTGCTTTAACAAGCCCAGTATACTAATACAATATCTTTAAGTAGATATTTCTCAGTATTCTTTGTTTCCTCAGTTGATTTCATACATTGGTAGGCACATATTTCCTCTGAATCAGAATTTTTCAGTTATAGCATTAAGATGGTAGTTTTGGGTACCTCATTTACCCAGGACACAGCTTACAACTTTGCCTTTAAGGATAAGAGAATTAAGTTGATTGTTATTCAAGTTTAAAAATGTATGTAGGAAAGTAATTTTTCTTAAAGGAAAAATAATTAGAAGAAAGAGACACCAATAAAATTCAAAATTCTTTATGAGACAGTAGAAATAAAAATAGGAACTAGGAAGCATACTATATACCAGGTACTAATTTAAGTATGGGAGCTCTGGTAGCGTAGTGCCTAAGGCACTTGACTGCTAACCAGAAGGCTGGTGGTTCAAATCCACCAGTCACTCCTCGGAAGGAAGATGGGGCAATCTACTTCCGTAGTGATACTGCCTCGGAAACCCAAGGAGGGGTCACTATAAGTCAGGTCTGACTCAACAGCATATAACAATAACAACAAACTAAGTATATTACATATACTAGTCTATTTAACCTTATCCACTAACTTCACTTTACAAATGAACAAACAGGTAAACTCAAAACCAAACCCACTGCTATCAAGTCAATTCTGACTCACAGCAACTTACAGGAGACAGTAGAACTGCCCCATATGGTTTCCAAGGCTGTCAATTTTTTATGGAAGCAGACTGCCACTTCTTTCTCCTGTGGAGCAGTTGGTGGGCTCAAACCACCAACCTTTTGGTTAGCAGCTGGGCAGTTTAACCACTGAGCCACAAGGGCTCCTTGAAGAAACCTGTACCAAAAAATAAAATAAAACAAAACAACCCTCTGCCATTGAGTTGATTCTGACTTATAGAGACCCTTACTGGGTTTCCAAGGCTATAAATCTTTACAGAAGTAGATTGCCTCATCTTTTTCCCCTAGATCAGCTGGTGGGTTTGAACCACTGACTTTCTGGTTAGCAGCGAAATGCCTTACCCCATACGCTACCAGAGCTCCTTGAAGAAACTGGTAAGGAGACGTTAAATAGCCTGCCAAATGGCACCACACTCATCAGTGGTAGAACCAGAGCTAAAATTCACTCAGATCAACTGTTATTTTGTATAGTATGTTTTCCTATCATTCTGTCTCAACTAATCAGTGACAGTCTATGCCAGAACCTAAAGCAGAAGTTCTTAATATGGGATGTTTTAAAAAAAAAAAAAAAGAAAAAGAAAGAAAACCAAACCCACTGCTACTGAGTTAATTCTGACTCATAATGACCCCCACTGGGTTTTCAAGGCTATAAATCTTTATAGAAGTAGACTGCCTCATCATCCTCCCATGCAGCAGCTGGTGGGTTTGAACCACCAACCTTCTGGTTAGAAGTCAAATGCCTTCCCCAGTACACCACCAGAGCTCCATAGCATGGGATCCATGAACCCTCTAAAATAGTATACAGAATTATCTATGTAGATGTGTCTTTTTTGGAGTACGTGTAGTTTAGAGGAGCTAGCTTCAATTAGATTCTCAAAAGGATTAGTGACTCTCAAAAGGACTAGTAATTTGGAATATTAACAGTGTAACTGTCCAACATGTGGACTGAATTTTCTGGACAAATACAAAAGAATGAATTTTGAGTTCCAAAAATTAAACTAATGTGCTTTATAACTGCAAGGTCATAGCTTCCATTCATCAGAAATGAAACACCTGGCCATAGGAGTTCCTATACCTTAAAAGCCACCTTTTATAAAATAAAGCTACTTCCAGTCATAGCTAATTACCTTAAAACACATTGCTTTGGCACCTATCATCTAAGCCTTTTTAAAGGATTTGATGTATTTTATTGAGCACCTACTGCATGCAAAGCACTGAGCAGACTGTTAATAGGGACAACCATAAACAAGAAAGTTTGTCTTCAATATACATACAGCATAGTTAGGATGATAAAATCTGGGCACCATCAACAGAAAGTAGAATTTGGTCTTTAAAAAGGCTCAACGGAGTACAGAGGAGAAACAGCCTACTTCAAGCTGGAGAAAATGAGGTAAGTTTCAAGGAAGAAATTGTGTTTAGTAAGAATATATGATCACTTGAAAAGACCTGTTTTACAGAAGAGAAACTGTATTTCCAGATAATACTCTGAAAAGAAGATAAGGAACTCTGAGACCAAAACCCCAGAAAGGAGAAGCCTAACTTTAAAAATTAGGGCTGCTTATATGATGGCAGGGGAGCTCTGGTAGTGTAGTGCCTAAGGCACTTGACTGATAACCAGAAGGCTGGCTATTCAAACCCACCAGCCACTCCTAGGAAGGAAGGTTGGGTAATCTACTTCTGTAGTGATACTGCCTCGGAAACCCAAGGAGGGGTCACTATGAGTTGGGTTCGACTCGAAGGCACACAACAACAACAACAACTTAGGATGGCAGTGAGTTTGGTTTGTTACGTATTTTTTTGGTTTATACTACTTAGGAGGAGGAGCATCTCAGAAAAGAGTGAGAACAGCTGCAAAACTTGAAGAATGCCATCAATGTCACTGAACTGTACGTATGGAACTGCCAGATTGGTGCGGGTTTTGTTGTATATAATCTCAACAACAACAAAATAAGTAAAATAAAAAAAATAAAAGGATGATACTTGGAATATTGTCCTTCTTCCTGAACCCAACACCCAAACGTGCATGTTCATCCCATGTCATAAGCAATAAGCGTTGACACAGTACAAAACTGTTTATTTTTGGCTTAATCATCTGTATCATTACTTTGGTATGTGAAATTTTTAATAGTTAGGGAGTATATGTTCATCTACAAATACCTGTTTATCATCCCTAAATCTGTCAGACAAATCAAGGTATTTATAAAATACCTCAATGTGAACCATAATAACATTTAAATTAGAAATCATAAGGAGAAATTCAATAACATTGAAGTGCTACTCTCAGGGCTTAGTTGTTGAATTTAGATACTCATCCTTTCATCCCAAATTTTGACTATTTTACTAGCCAGCAATCAAGCTGTCTTTATACAATGTCACCATCTACTGTAGAAAATGGATAGATGTCTAAATAAACAGCTTTGCATACCTTTCTTCCGCCTCAACACGATTATAATCAAACTCTCTTTCTTGCTGTACATTTCTGTTAAGAATTCTATATATTCTTCTATAGGCAATCTTTCCCTCTCTATCCATATTATCTTAAATGAAACTTGTGCAAATGAATCCAACCATTATGAAATATAGTGGAGCCTCAATAAATGTTAGTGCTCTTCCTCATCTTCTTACTTTATCCTCCTTTCTCTTATGATGCTTATCCAATTATCTTCCTTCCTCTTGCTGTTGAACTTGAGTCAGAAAATGGTCGTATTCATTCTCTGTGGCTGAGTATGAGTTACGTTGATACTACTCTTAAGGATGTCCCACACTATCCCTAGCACAGGACAGAAAGTCTCTTTTCAGATTACTCCAAACTTCATAAAATGGACATAGAATACATTTTTACACATGAAGGAAAAATCCCTGGCTTTCTTTGGAATTCTTTTGAAACATAAGAGCACAAACTTATGGAAAGAAGAGATGGTATTTAAGTGTGACTGTCTTCAATCCAAGCCCAGGAAGAATAGACCCTTTCCTATCCTTGACAATGTTATCTGTACCTCTTTCTACACAGATTGCACTTCCCTAACAACAACAACAAAAAAGCCCGTTTCAAATGACAGTTAGGTTTCATGGCAAGCCACCTAAAGTCCACTTAACTGCTATTTCATCTTCCTCAGAGGATTAAAAAGCATACTTAGGGGACTAATTCAGAAATCTCTGGTAGCATAATGGCTAAAGCACTTGACTGCTAACCAGAAGGCTGGTGGTTCAAACCCACCAGCCACTCCTCGGAAGGAAGGTTGGGCAATCCTACTTCCGTAGTGATACTGCCTCGGAAACCCAAGGAGGGGTTGCTATGAGTCGGGGCCGACTCGATAGCAAATAACAACAACAACAACAACAACTGTTTGATAAACCAAAAGGAAATAAAAAATAAATAAATACAAAGCTCTGTTTCTTTTGAGTAGATTCTAATACATGGCAACTCTATATGCTATAGAGAACTGCTCCACAGGACTTTCTCGGCTGTAACCTTAATGGAAATAGATCACCAGCTCTTTTTTTCTGAGGTGGGTTCAAAACACCAACTGTTAGGTTAGCAGTCGGGTGCAAACCGTTTACACCACCTAGGTGCATCCTACAAGTTTTTCAAAAAACAATTTTATTGTGTTTTAGGTGAAAGTGTACATTAGGTTCCGTGTTTAATAGTTGTTGTACAAATTGTTCTGTGACATTGGTTACAATTTTTGCAATGGGTCAGCATTCTCATTATTTCCATTTGTTCTTTTTCTATTTATCTAGCTTCCCTGCCCTTCCCTGCCTTCTCATCTTTGCTTTTGGGTAAACCTTGACTGCTTGGTCTTTTATACTTGATCGTTTAAGGGAATGCATTCCTCTCAGATGATACTATTTATTTTATAAGCCAATCTATTATTTCACAGAAGGACACCAAATTTACTGAGAGTGGCTTCAGTTCCAAGTTAAAAGGGTCTCTTAGGGCGAGAGTTTCAGGGGTTCCTCTAATCTCTGTCAGTCCAATAAGCCTGGTCTTTTTAGAAACTTGAGTTTTATTTCACATTTTTTTTTCTCATATTCTATCAGGGACCTTCTACTGTGTCACTATTCAGAATTGGTCAGCAGTGGTGGCCAAGTCCTATCTCGTTCTTCTGGTTTCAGGCTAGCCATGGTTCATGTGGGCTATTAGTCCCGTGGACTGGTTTCTTGAGTCTTTGGTTTCTTTTATTCTCTTTTGCTCCAGACAGAAAAAAACCTATAGCTATATCTTTAATGGCCACTCATAGATACATCTTACAAACTTTGAAATGAATCTTTATTTGTATTAAGTTCAAAATATTTTCTAATTTCTCTTGAGATATCTTCTTTGGGCATTTTCAAATTCTCTTTCATTTTTCTCTGCTGGGGGTGGCTGGTTCATGAGTTGCCATTAGAATGTTAGCCAAAGCAACCCTCAAAATGGCTCACTTTCCTTTCCCTTATTTTCATGTTCACAAATGATCATCTATTAATTTGTCCTCCTGGGCTCTTTGAAACCTAGAAAGGGTGTACACAAGACCCCTAAGCATTTGGGTCACTACAAAGATATAATCTGTATTGTAAATAAATAGCATTTTAATTTCAGATGAATTTTACTACTGTTACTCTGTCTCAAAGGGTCTACTCATTTATGGGTCTATTCTCTAGATATCTGAAAGATCTGTGAGGGTGAAGAATGGACAATGGTCTATGGTCAATTCACCAAAAAAGCCACTCTGTGAACTGAGTCAACTCCCTATCATAGCAATCCTTTAGGACAGAGTAGAACTGGTCCATAGGGTTTCCAAGGCTGTAAATCTTTATGGAAGCAGACTGCTTCATCTTTCTCCTGCAGTGTGGCTGGTGCATTCAAACCACCAGTCTTTCGGTTAGCAGCTGAATACCTTAACCACTGTGCCACCAGAGCTCCTGTGAAACTCTTTAGGAGTTAGTTTTTATAGGAAGAAAGCCTGTATGCTGTCTTTCAAGATTTAGTATCACTGTTGGTGAGTATTACTGCTTTGTAGGAATTTAAGTTGCTGTTTTCTTTTAGGATGTATAGTCAGAAGTTGTTGATCTGCAAGGTAAAAATTGTTATTCTATACAAATATAATGCTGGAAAATAATGCTGTCATCTCATTGATCTCATTTGACTCTAATTTTCAACACTTTACAGAGTATGCTAAATATAAAGCTCAAAACCTAATGTTTATCCTTTTGTTTAACATAATCTTACTAAGTCCTTTGCTATGACTAAACTATGAGTGTTTCAGAAGTTGAGATAAAAATATTTACATTGAAACTTTAAAATATTCTCTCTGTACTTAAAAATAAAAAGGATCTTTTAATTTACAGATATAAAAAATTACACAGGCATATTTTAACTTCACTTATAGGTGCTTCTCCTCCTAAAAGAAAGTATCTGTTCTTAATTCAAAGGCTTTTAGGCAAAGCTGGTTTGGGGGTTATCTAACCTACTGCGACCGAGTCGGATCTGACTCATAGCGACCCCTACTTGGGTTTCCAAGGCAGTATCACTACGGAAGTAGATTGATTGCTCAACCTTCCGGCTGAGGAGAGGCTGGTGGGTTTGAACCGCCAGCCTTCTGGTTAGCAGTCAATTGCCTTAGGCACTATGGCACCATTGCTCTTGGGGTTTATCTGGGAGGGGTAAAATAGGTAAAATTAAAGTAGGAATCATGGCTTTTATTATTTAGGGAGTTCTGGTGGCATAGGGCCTAAAGCACTTGACTGCTAACCAGAAGGCTGGTGGTTCAA
>NW_006921630.1:7015258-7022031 GCF_000298275.1 Orycteropus afer afer
TGGGGAGGAAGTGGGAGGGGAGCTGCTGCATTGTAAATTTTGGTCAATGACATGAGACAAAGCATATGTGAATGCTGTATGAAAAGTGAATTTACTCTGTAAATCTTCACCCAAATCCTAAAAACAAACAAAAACAAAAAAAACTTTCTAAACAGAGAATGTTCATGCTTAACTCTAAACAAAGGTGAATGAAAATTTCTGATATTTTAAATGCCTATATGAAAAAAATGTCCAGTTCTGATCAATCTCTGGAAAAATCCGTGGCTACATCAGAAAAAAATCTATAGAATCCAATTGCTAACAGGCTCCACAGAGCCTGAGTTAACATTTTCAACCATTATGGTAAATTTAAAATCTATAAAAACAATTAGTCCAAAGGAAACATGAAAGGCTATAACCTCTAATTTTACTAGTGAAACACATTTTTTAAAACACTAAATGGAAAAGAGATTTAATTAAAAAATTAAAACAGACATTGCAATTATTTCTCAATTATCTCAGGAGTCAGTATAGTGTAGTAATTAAGTTACTAACTATGTGGTCTTGAGCAAGTAAATTAACCCCTGTGAATCTCAGTTTCCTCGTCTGTAAAATAGGGATACTAAAACGATCTACATCTCATAAGGTCATTCTGAAGATTAAGTGACACAATCTATATAGCATATTTGGTATAATTACTAGTATATAAAAAGTGGCCAATAAATGTTAGCTGTCATTATTATCTTGAGAATTTTGCATATGTTATATACTGGGATTATTTCCCCTACTCTTACATAACGCTGCCATTCAATTAATCTAACAAATATTAATTAGAAGGAAATAAAAAATAAGCCAATGTGATAGCAGAGTAAACAAGGGTGGGAGCATGGAAAAGGCTGGCATTAGAAGAGATAGGAAGGGGCCCTGTAAGACACGTTAAACCTAGTGCCATCCAGCCAATTCCAACTCACAGAGACCCCCACTGGGTTTCCAAGGCTGTAAATGTTTACAGAAGTAGATTGCCCATCTTCCTCCCACAGAGCAGCTGGTAGATGTGAACTGCTGACCTTCTAGTTAGCAGCCAAATGCCTTAGTCACTCCACCACCACGGTTTCTTGTAAGACATGTTAAGTATTTTTAAATGTTATTCTAAGTGTTCTAGGAACTCACTAAAGGGTTTTGAAGTAGGGCAGTGATAAAGTGAGCTTTGAGTTATAAACTTGGGGAGTAGACTATAAAGGAAGTGAAGAATCCAGTTCTAAAACCACTATAGTGTCCAGGCCAAGAGATGATGGTGTAAATTAGAGTAGTGATAATAATGCAAAAAGCATGGTAAGCATGATAATGAAAAGGGGATGCACATGAATTACCGTGGAACATGAAGGCACAAAATTTCTGATACATTAAGGAATGAGGGATAGAAGGCAGACACATACAATATTCTTTACATAAAGTACTATAAAAGATACTTGCCAGATGTATATATAAAATTTAAAACCAGGTAAAATTTAGAAATATAACAATGTAATTGATATACGTATATCATTCTCACACAGACTTCAAATTTCAATAAACATCAAACATTTATTATCATATACAAGATAATCAGCAAAGTCCTCATGAACTGAAAGAAAATGCAATGAAACCAAAATTGCTTACTTTCAGTGTCAAAAGAATAGTTGATAATCATTAAAAGTGAAGTAAATGAAAATGGGCATCTATTATGCAATTCTAAAGTCTTTGCTAACACTTCTAAAATATCTTTCTTTTCTTTAAAGGCACCTGTAAAGCATTTTAGCACAGGGAAACATGTATTTATATTATTTGTAGTACATACACTGCCTTTACTCATTGTTATGGATATGCTATACCCATAGCTCTATGCATCTTTTTATGTGCACATATATACACATACCACACTATTTTATACAAGTTTTAAGTGCCCAGCATTTCACAAGTACCAAAAGAGAGAAGGGAAAATTAGAAGAAGGAGTAGACAAGAGAGAGAATAAAGTGACAAGGAAGATATATAGGGAAGAATAAAAAAGAAAGAAGAAAAAGTGAGAGGAAGATGATGGTTTTAGTTGATGAATGGCCCCTTGTTCAGAAAGAGCTGTTGATCTGCAAACAGGTGGATTTGTCTATATGCTTGGTTGGCATCATGACACTAAATACACAGGAGCTAAATGAAGCACATTAGAAAAGGGTGAATATGGGAGCCAGGAGACTCTTACAACAGTTACTGTTTATGTCAAGACCCGCTTGTCCCAAGGGACCCATTTTCACATAATCTATAATTATCTCTTAGCTTTAATCGCCTTGTCATTCCTGAGGCTCTCATGGGCACTGGAAGAGGAAAAGCTCATTAACTAAACCTTTTCTCCTCTCTCCAGCCACCCATGGCTTTTAATTGCTTGGTGTATTATTATCTAGGAGTGCAACTGGGATCATTTTCATAAGAAAGGGAGGTAGAGAGGAGGAAGGGAGCCATGAGTCCCAGAGGTATGCATCACAGACAAACCTTTGCTTTCTCAATTATTTATACCAGCTGAGGTTTTACAGGCTGAATAAATCCATAACTCAAGTTCATTCTGAGCAGTCAGATTCTCCAGGGGGAGTTGCCCACTTGCCTATACACACTTGTGTAGTTCTCAAAGAATAACCAGAATGTAACAAGACATATGTCATCCAATTCATCACCTATCACCAAAGTGTTAACACAGTGTTGATCAGAGGCAACACGGTAAGATATGCAAGGGTTATACTACTACGAGCCAGACAGATGGAGGGGAAGCAGGTGAATCTTTTTGGTGCTAAGAGTATTGATGTCAATGGGACAGTGGTGTCCCACAAGGACTTTGCCTATTCAAAGTAAAAAATCCAAATATTCAAGTTTTAAAACATAAAATGTGTGCATCACATACTCTTGAACCTTCAGAGTCTTAAAGGTTTGTTAAAAACAGGTTCCTATCTAACAGTGTTAAGTTCTGAATAAATAAATAAATGGTATTTTATACCATCTTACTTTTAAATCACTTACAATAAAAACATATGTTGCCGCTTTTTGTCCAATAATAACACCTTCAGGAAAATTTCGGAGTATGATTTATGCGAGTAAAAGGCTTATATGCTACTTTCATTCCAGTTCCTATTTTTATCAAGAATGCAAAATTAATGCATAAAACAATCACTTTCATTTCAGTTTTTTTTTCCCCCTATTTTATAATCAGGACTAAAGAGCAGCTAATGAAGAGATATTTAAAAAAATATTTTCAAAATCCATTATTGCTTAGAAATTGAAACTTTGTAAGTCAATGATGAAAGCATCTCTTTAAAATTCTACAGGCTTTTGTGCCTGACCACAAGCAGTGACCTCTGGTATTTTCTGCCAAAACAGTTCATTTGTCTCATGGAACAACTAATCAATTCCAGAGCCCATCAATCATTTTAGTTGTATACTAGTCTGGGCTTGCTTAGAGAAGGTCCAGATGGCTGCCTGTGTAAGTGGGATTAATAAAATTCTGATAGATTACATGGCATCAAACTACAAAACATAACAGGGATGATCAAATCTTATGGCAGGATGGGGGTAGATACTGTATACTCTTCATTTACTGTGTTTTTAATTCTTGTCCTAATTTCTCTTTTTCTACGACAACATGTAGATCAAAACATTCTAAGTATACAAGCTATCAAAAGTGATTTCTTGTCACTTGTGCCAGTATTTGTAGATCAAAATCATTTGATTTTTGCAAAGCCCTATGCCTATTTACCAGCACTTTTTCTGCCCATCTAAGTATAAATGAATGAAACACAACTAATGGATCTCAAAACTAGAGGTAACTGCCCACGAGTTACAAGATTTGTCACTCTTGTTTCTATACCTCCAAACAAAGATCATAAAGCACTGTCTCTCCCTTTTTTTCTCCTGCAAAAGCAAACAACTTGTACAGTATTTTATAATCAGGTTGACAAGTAACTTTAGCTCCTAACATCAGTCCTTTGCTCTGGGTATCCTCTGTGGGAAATCTTTATGCTGGGTAAGAATACTAATGAAAGCTAAGTTACACAGTAACTTATTTTGTGCCAGATGGCATTCTAGGATAAGAGGATGTGTGTGTGTGTGTGTGTGTGCACATGTGTATTCATGTACTCCACATAACAACCAGATGAGACAAGTACTATAATTATCCCCATTTTACAGATAAGTAACTTGCCCGAGGTCACAGAGGTAATACCTGGTGGACCAAGCAGTTGAATGCTGATAGTCTGTCTGACCTCACACTATGTGTAATTAATTGGTCTCACACTATATTCCCTCTATTATACTATGTAACAGTTAACTAGCTTCTGAATGAGAAATTGGTGTCAGGGCTCTGGAATATTAACATAGGAATCTGCACCTAGACATCAGATTGTCACTTTCTGTGACAAAGTGGAAACAAAGGTCAGAACCAAAACAAACAGGCAGGGAGCAAGAATTGATCCGAGTGGTCCTCAGCTCAAGAATATTTACAATAAAACTAAGATGGGCCTTTAACTTAGCACCGACAATACACATTACTCAGGAAAGCTGCCACAATGGAGTCCAAGTCCAACTGAATGTTTTTCTTTTTTTAATGAAATTTACATATGGAATAATCTAAAACAGACCCTTAAAATACAAATATTTAAAAAAACAAAAAAAACAAAACCCAATGGTTCCATAGAAGAAAACTTCTTTCATCCAAATTTACCACTTGATAATATCTTGAAAAAAAACTGTAGCCTACTTGTGGCTATCACTGCAGCTGAACACAATTCTGCCAAGGAATTGGAATTACCTTCAATTAAAGCACAAGTTTCTCCTGAAAAAAATAAAACACTAAATACTATATTTCTTCAAAGTATAAGCAAAATTTCATTCACAAATTTCTAGAAATAGCTTGTTTTTGTGGCTGCAACTGCATTCTGATATTTAACAAACTATACAGACTATATCTACACCTGCTCTTTCACTGAAATACTCCAACATTTCAGTATGTGAAAAATTTTTATTATGATTTAGTTTGTTATAATGGAATTATGTTATATTATAAAATAAATTCTCCCAATATAACAATATGGCTAGTTGTTGTGATTTCTGATTCACTGCAGTAGTAATAAAATCACTGTGCTTGTAAGAGTTAAAAGGCTTTTTCAGTGGCTCTCTACATTCATGTTTCTTACTGTTCCATATTTTAACAGTATGTTCTTCCAGATTAGCAAACTTTTGATCATAAGAATAAAACCCAATACCATCGAGTCAATTTTGATGCATAGCAAATATACAGGACAGAGGAGAACTGCCCCAAAGGGTTTCCAAGGCTATAATCAACACAGAAGTAGACTGCCACATCTTTCTCCTGCAGAGCAGAGCAGCTGGTAGGTTCGAACTGCTGACCTTTCAGTTAGCAGCCCAGGGCTTACCCACTGTTCTCCCAGGCTCCTTACCATGAAAGTAAGAAGACCAATATTTGGATGTTTTAATGAAATAAGGCTGAGATTAACCAATTTTTTTCCAAAAGCAAAAGTTATTTTTTTACTCAATTAACTAAAATATTATTAGTATTTTTAAACCTTTTACATGTAGATACCAAAAGTACCAAGAACATGTTATTTAAAAGTGAAAAAGATGAGCAGCACAAATATCAACAATGTTTTGTCCCATCGTAGATGCATAATAAATGAACTGAATTAAAATCTCTACCTTATGAAAATTAAACTACATTATTCTTTGTTACTGTTTCTCATGATCAAAATTCTAAACAGGACTTAAACAAAGTATAAGTTCTTTAAGAATTGAGACAGGTGAACTCTACCTTAGGAATATTCCAATGACCCAGATTTCCACTCTTACTTCAACTGGGTATATTTGATTTGCTTCATATTCTGTAGTGGCACTGTGATCAATCATGTCACTGAACATTTTCAAAGAAACTGTATGCAGGTTAATTGCCTAAATGAACAATTGCCTCCTTTGCCATGAGACCAGAAGAACTACATGGTGCCCTACTACTCTTACTGAGCATTTTCATCAAAGATTCTACAGAAGATTCCTGATCAAAAGGTAGACATGCAGAAGAGAATTTCAAATTCTAACGGACTGCAGACTTCGAGGAACCATGAAAATTTATGAACCCCTGAAACTATTGTTCAGAAATAATCTTTAAAACTGAAACCAAAAATGTCCCCTAAAGTCTTCTTGAAACCAAACAATAATTTTCCTTAACCAGCTAAAATAAAGTCTGCCTTAAGCATTATGCTCTCATAAGAACTATCTATGTGGGATCAAACTGACAACAATAACTTGAAAGATTAGACAGGAACCTGAGAGGGCAGTGAATTTATGTTAATGAGGGAAGAACAACTCACAGACTGTATGTAATCCATGTCATTAAAAGGTACAAATAGAAATTGTTCAATTGCAGTATGTTTTGCTGTGTATATTCTTAACACTAACAACAAAATAATCAATTTTTTTAAAGTGGTTATTTTTATGTCATATACATATTAACAATGGATATACATTAACCCATTTTGGTGGGTTGAGCTGCTACACCAAACCTAGAACAATCTACCTTCAGATTTCTTGTTACATAAAACAACAAAATGTCTTTATTGTTGGCAAAACAAAAACATGTATACATTATGTCATTTGAAATATACCAGAGTCTAGAAGCCTTAAGGAAATCAGCACACAAAATAAAGATCACTATTGCTTATTTAGGTAAGTGGTTGGTATTAGAAGGTTAAGCTTACTGATTTGCGGGGGG
>NW_006921630.1:7022131-7027112 GCF_000298275.1 Orycteropus afer afer
CAAGAAACTTGTAATTTATTTATTTAATTGTTGTTGTTGTTGTTATGTGCCGTCGAGTCGGCCCCGATTCATAGCGACCCCTCCTTGGGTTTGGGTTTCCGAGGCAGTATCACTACGGAAAATTAGGAAAGGAAAATAGTCAGTAAATATTTTTAATTGCTTAGGAAAAGAGATGAGGATAGGAAACTCACAGGAAAACCAAACCATCCTCTCTCTAATCTTATGACAGGACCACTTGGCAGCCATAGATACCTCCTAAGTTCCGGACACTTCTTCAGATACTGAGAATAAAGAGATGGATAAAATAGGATACTTGCCCTTGGAAAACTAAAAGTATAATGGAGAAGACAAGGTTTCTAAAAAAAATATAATTCAGTGTGGTAAAATGTGATAAATGTTATCACAAAAGTGTGGACAGAGGACTATGGGACAGAGGCAGAATGACTAACCTGCCCTCCTATTACCTAGAAAAGTAACTGTAAAGTTTCCTGATTTAATCTATTTAATAACCTTTGACTAGTAGGGTTAAGGAAGCTCTGGTAGCATAGTGGCTAAGGCACTAGACTGCTAACCAGAAGGCTGGCGGTTCACCCACCAGCCACTCCTCGGAAGGAAGATGGGGCAATCTACTTCTGTAGTGATACTGCCTCAGAAACCCAAGGAGGGGTCGCTATGAGTAGGGTCCGACTCGACGGCACATAACAACAACAACAAGTAGGGTTAAGGTTCCAAGATGCCATTTTTTAAAAGACTCTGAGTACCAAATATGAAAACTAAGAACCTCAGAACACTTTCTCAATACATAAGGGTTGAGGGAAAGAGGGTTCAACTCTGAAAATGTTTTTCAAATTGTGCTTCCTCAAAACCATTGTATTGGCTTCTCAGAGGTCTCAAGGTCCACCAAAGGGATGAGAGTGGCATGTATACTCCAGGCCAGAGCAGTCTTAATGGATATCTTCACTCCTCCCAAATCTCCACCAGCCTTTCCTCATCCATCCCAAATAAATATTTAATCTAAGTAAAAATGTGTGCTCACTATGCAAACAGATTTAAGGTAGATTCCCTAGTATTAACTGACTGGTTATTATCTATGGCTATGAGCTATGACTGTGAAACTAGGCACATTTAAAGTTTTTTATTCATAGGGTAGCAATAATGGTCCTCTTAAGATGCTACCTGGGAGTTCACATCACTACTTTATATTGTGGAAAAATGTCAATGTTTTGGTTCTCTAGTGTCACTCTAATAGAAAATACCACAAGTGGGTGGTTTGAACAAACAGGGGTTTATTCTCTTACAGTTCAGACTAAAAGTCTGAGTTCAAAGTGCCAGCCCTAAAGGCTAGGTAAAAGACTTTTGACCTTGGGCTTTAGCTCTGCTTCTCATTCCTGGCTCACTGAAGCTGGAGGCTTCTCTGAACTCAGGCAGCTACTGGCTGCTGAGGCTGCTAAACCTGAGGTCAACAAGCAAAAAGGCAAAGTCCCAAGATTATCAAACAACATGGCAGACCATTAGTTCAAGTCCCAAGATTAGCAGGGCATGGCAATCTGCTGAATGAAGACTCAGCTACATGCAGAGTCCAAGCATGCCAAAAAGCTACAGAGACCTTTCTCAAAACTTCTCCTTATATACTAGAAGCAGGCCATATCCCTAAGGCAGCTACTCAGCTACTCCAGTAGACTCCACCATAGAGCTGATTACCAATGTCACCATGGGGAATAACTACAGCCAGCTGTCCAGCCACTCAAAACCAGGCCTAGCCAAGTTGACACAAAACCTTAACTACCACAGTCAGCAAACTCTTTTCTATAAAAGTAAAGCACACATTTTTGGTATGATTTCCTTTTAATTCTACGAAGACAGATATTTCCCTTCAATAAATTTAGGTGAACCCAGTTTTCCACCTGCAAATTAGAGCACATTTATTTCATGTTAATAAGTAAGTAATCAAAGTTCAGGTATCTCAAAAAGAATCAGAGATTCCTTTTTCTTGTTTTTTTTCTGTAAAATCACAAGCTTAGGAAAATGTGTCATATAACTCATTGAAGCAGCACAAGATCCATTCTCCGACTTACAAGCAGTGCTGAAAGAAAAAGATTATCCAAGAAATTACATACATAGCACACAAAATTTAAGAGCTTGTTAAACAACACAAAATTACTTCATTTGCAGCTAGAGTAAACAATGAAAATTGAAGTCTTTAAAAGAGAAAAAAATAGCATTTTGAATAAAACAGATAACAAAAATCTATTACTATAGATTGTTTGAGACACAAAATCCTACTCTGCCAACTACTTATGTGGGGGAAGATTACTATGTGGCAGTGGTTCAAATACTTACTAATTTTAAAGATTATGCACCTAAAAAATTCTTTCCTGCCATTTATTATCCTACTAGAGATACTGCTAAGTCAGTTTCATGTTAAAAAGAAAAAAAAAAATGCTTCACAAATTGAATGTTTCAACATGAAAAAAAAATACACACACACACACACACATACGTATGTATATCATGAGTTGAAGGCCAACTTGATGGCAACTAACAAAAGCAAATTACCAACAATCAGAAAAGCAATTACCTGATGATTTCTTCATGGTACAATGAACTAACAACTGGTCCACCAAACCCAGTATTTGCTTCTTTTCCTTTCTTCACTGGTGTCTGTCAAAAAAAGGAAAATTAGGAAATGACACATGGTTTGATGCACTGTGAATTTAAAGCAGTTACAAAATCTTACTTTGCTAACAAATACCGAGGATTTTAAGGAGTCCAGGTGGTGCAACAGTTAGGCACTTGGCTACTAACCAAAAGCTTGGCAGTTGGGGTGGCTATGAATTGGAATAGACTCATAAGCACCCAGCAATAATAACAACTGAGGATTTTACTCTCAACCGTTTCTCCAAAGCCCTAGAAACAATTTTAAGATGGTAAAAGAAAGCCAATGGGACTCTCAGGTCATTATGGTAGTGGAATTACCCTCTGGTAATGTAATAACTCAAGCCTAGAGTTGCAATATTCAAGGATTCTATGGGGAAGATATTGAATAACAGTTGGAAGCATCAAAAGAACATGGAAGGAATAGAGAGTGACTGTACGAAACGGAATTGGTCTATATTCAACTACCTCAGGAGGCAGGATATGATCAACAATCAATGGTACTGAAGGAATAGGTGAAAAACAAGGTTCCAGGAATTGAGAGAATATCCATTGAGATGTTTCAACAAATGGATGCACCGCTGGAGGTGCTTACTCATTTACGCCAAAAAATCTGGAAGACAATTACCTGGCCAACTGACTGGAACAGATGGAAATTTGTACCCATTCCAAAGAAAGGTGATCTAACAGAATGTGGAAATTATTGAAGAATAATATTAATATTACACACCAGTAAAATTTTCCTGAAGATAATTCAAAAACAGTGGAAGCAGTAAATTGACAAAGAACTACCAGAAGTGCAAGCTGGATTCAGAAGAGGATGTGGAATGAGGGATATCACTGCTGATGTCAGATGGATCTTGGCTCAAAGCAAAGAATACCAGAAAGATGTCTACCTGTGCTTTACTGACTATAAGAAAGCATTTGACTGTGTGGATCTAACAAATTGTGGATAACATTGCCAAGAATGGGAATTCCAGAACACTTAATTGTGCTCATGAGGAATCTGTACATAGACCAAGAGGCTGTCATTCAAACAGAACAAGGGGATACTGCATGGTTTAAAATCAGGAAGGGCATGTGTGTGGGTTGTATCCTTTCACCATACTTATTCAATCTATATGCTGAGGAAATAATCTTAACAGCTGGACTATATGAAAAACAATGAAGCATCAGGATTTGAGGATGATACATTAACAACCTGTGATATGCAGATGATACTAACTTGCTTGCTGAAAGTGAAGATTACTTGAAGCACTTATTGAAGATCAAAGACTACAGTCTGCAGTACGATTACACCTCTACATAAAGAAAACAAAAATCCTCACTACTGGACCAATAAGCAGTATCACAATAAATGGAGACAAGACTGAAGTTGTCAGAGATTTCATTTCACTTGGATCCACAATGAACACCTACAGAAGGAGCAGTCAAGAAATCAGATGTCATATTGCACTGGGCAAATCTGCTGCAAAAGACCTTTTTAAAGTGTCAAGAATCAAAGATGTCACTTTGAAGACTAAGGTGCACCTAACCCAAGCCATGGTATTTTCAATAGCTTCATATGCATGTGAAAGCTGACAATGAATAAGGAAGACTGAAGAAGAGTTGATGCTTTTGAGTTGTGGTGCTGGCAAAGAATACTGAAAATACCACGGACTACCAGAAAAATGAAGAAATCTGTCCTGGAAGAAGTGTAGCCGGGATGTTTCTTGGACTTGAGAGTGGCCAGACTTCATCTCACCTCCTTTGATTATATAGTCAGAAGAGGCTATTCCCTGGAGAAAGATGGTATCATGTGTGGTAAAGTAGAGGGTCAGCAAAAAAGGGGAAGATCCTCAACGAGATGGATTATCACAGTGGCTGCAATGATGGGCTCAAGCATAGCAAGGATTGTGAGGCTGGTGCAGGACCGGGCAGGTTTAGTTCTGTTCTACACAGGGTCACTATGAGTTGGCACCAACCCGATGGCACCTAACAACAACAAATATAGTATCATTCCAGTACTGCCTTCTGCAGTCACTTCAAAGGAATTCCCCTAGTGGACTGTGAGATGTTAGCTATATTCATTGTGGAAAATGCAGCTGTTCAGTTTGAAAAATGAAAAGGAAATATGAAGTGTAAATATCAGACATGAGTGTGATCAGAAAAATAATATCCAGAGTAACAAAATTAAAGTTCCCAAATAAGAAGTAAAGAAAACTGTGGTTAAAGTTAAAGTGCATTGGTGAGTAGTGACTGCGATCTTGAAAGCTTGCAAGCAGCCATCTAGATGCAACGATGGGTCTCTCCTCATCCAGAGCAAAGAAGAATGAAGAAAACCAAA
>NW_006921630.1:7027212-7029924 GCF_000298275.1 Orycteropus afer afer
TAGGAGATCCTGGATAGAGAGGGAGAACAATGTAGAACAAAACTCAAAATCATTTGTGGGGTGGGGGGGACTAGGTTTGCTGGTGTGATAGAGCCTAGTGGAACCCCTGAGACTATGGACCCTGGCTGCCCTTTAGGTATGGAATTGAACCCATACCTGTGGCTTCCAGCCAAACAAAAGATAGGCATATGAGTTGAACATTTACTTCAGGTAGATACACTCCTTGGAGAGAACAATCATGGGAAAAAGAAGGACTGTTTACGCACAGGGAGACAGCCCAGGGGCAAGAGTGCATGGAAGGATGGACACACGGAAGAGATAACTACCAGGAGGAAGTGGGAGGAGAGCCATTGCATTGGGGTAAATTGTAGTCAATATCATGAGACAAGGTGTGTATGAGCTGCTATATGGAAAGTGAATTTGCTCTGTAAACTTTCACCCAAATCACAATGAAAAAAAAGTTAAAGTGCAATCATAGATCAAAATAGGATATCATAGATCAGATAGAAAGAAGGAAGGAATAGAAGGAAGAGTGTGGGGAGAGGGCAGAAAAAGACAGACAAAGGTCTCTTGTTTTGGTTGTTGTTGTTGGTAGGTGCCATTGAGTTGGTTCAACTCCTAGTGACCCTAAGTACAACAGAACAAAACACTGCCCAGTCCTGCACCATCCTCACAATCCCTACTCTGGTTGAACTCATCATTGCACCCACTAGGCCAATCCATCTCATTGAGGGTCTATCCCCTTTTACACTGATCCTCTACCAAGCATGATATAATTTTCTAGGGACTGGTGCCTTCTTCTTTTTTTAAAATGTTTATTTTGATTTGGGTGAAAGTTTACAGAGGAAATTCATTTTCCACACAGCAGTTCATACACATTTTGTCTCATGACATTGCAATTTCCCACAATGTAACAACTCTCTTCCCACTTCCTCCCCGTAGTTACCTCCTCTTTCCTGTGTCCTTCCTTACCATGCACTCTTGCCCCATGAGCTGTCTCCCTATGCAAACACTGCCTTTCTATTCTCCCATAATTTATCACTCCAAAGAGTGTATCTACCTGATGTAAATGTTCACCCCACATGCACATCTACTGTTTGACTGGAAGTCACAGAAGCGAGTTCAATTCCAGATCTGAAGAGTTAGGGGCCATAGTCTCAGAGGTCTTACCAGGCTCTATCAGACCAGCAAACCTGGTCTTTTTTTTTTTTTAATGATTTTGAGGTTTGTTCCACATTGTTCTCCTACTCTATATCCAGGATCTCCTATAGATCCCACTCTGAGTGGTTGACAGTGGTAGCTGGATACCATCTAGTTCTTCTGGTCTCATAGTCAGTCATATAGGCTGAGGATCACACAGTGTACCAGTCGCTTGGACTAATTGTTTCCATGTGTCTTCTGTTTTCTTCATTTTTCTTTGCTCTGGTAGAGGAGAGACCCATCTCTGCATTTAGATGGTCACCTGCAAGCTTTTAAGATCCCAGTCGCTACCCACCAAAGTAGGAGGTAGAACAATGTTTTTGTGTGGTATGTTACAACATCAAGCCAATAGAGCTTGATGTTGGGACTAGTTCTTTCCGACAACATGACCAAAGTACTTGAGACAAAGTGTGGCCTTCTCACTTCTACGGAGCATTCTGACTACACTTCTTCCAGACAAAATTGTTCATTCTTCTAGCAGTCCATATTCAGTATTCTTTGCAATAACCACAATTCAAAGGCATCAATTCTTCTTTGGTCTTTCTTTCTCATTGCCAAACTTTCACATGCACATGAGGTGACTGAAATACCATGATTTGGGTTACGCACACCTTAGTCTTCAAAGTGACATCTTTGCTTCTTAACACTTTAAAGAGGTCTTGTGCAGCAGTTTTACCCAGCGCAGTATGACATTTGATATCCTGACTGCTATTTCTAAGGGTGTTGATTGTGGATCTGAGTAAAATGAAATCTTGGACAACATCAATCTTTTCCCCATTTATCATGATGATGCTTACTGGTCCAGCTGTGGGGATTTTTGTTTTCTCTATGTTGAGGTGTAATCCATACTGCAGAATGTACTCTTTAATCTTCATCAGTAAGTGCTTCAAGCCATCTTCACTTGCAGCAAGCAAGGCTGTGTCATATGCATATCACAGGTTATTAATGAAAGAAAAGTTAGAAAGGTTTAGACCTAAAATAAAAGAAAAAGGAAGCAAATTGTTAAGAGCTTTCCAAAATCAAGGATCCAACAGGTCTTGCCTCTCTATGTTCTCAAAAAGCAAAAGAGTAGGATTTATCTAGATAAAAGATTCTTCCAAAACATGTAATGTGGAAGTAGTGAACTTGGATATTACCAATTTTTGAAAGGATTAAACTGCAACTTGACTATTTTTAGACCAATATTGGCAGTTTTTAGACAAGGATATCTTACAGAAGTAAAAATTCTGACTCAGTACAAAATATCGTTTTAGAATAAAATTTAAAGTCTTTTGTTTAATTTCACTCTGAGAAGACAAGTTTCACTTCAAAGAGTGAAGGCAATTTTCTTTTTTGAAAATTTTATTTTATTTATTGTGATTTGGGTGAAGATTTACAGAGCAAATTCACTTTCCATACAGCAGTTCACATATACTTTGTCTCATGTCATTGACCACAGTTTACAATGTAACAGATCCCCTCCCACTTCCTCTCCATAGTTACCACTTCCCAGTGACCATCCCTCCATACTCT
>NW_006921630.1:7032806-7036933 GCF_000298275.1 Orycteropus afer afer
GCAAAAGTCCACAACTCAGCCCACCTTTCTCTTCACCTTCTCTGTTTGTTCCCCAGCCACCGTGCACAGTCCGTGCAGTCCCTGGTTAGCAGGGTGACTTTTAGGTTAATTTTTAGGTCCTACCACCACTCGGGATTGTCCAAGCTGTTTGTGCCATCAGGGGCGTTCAGGTCCCTGCAGACCGCAGCCCCGTATGTCTCCTTTTTTGGTATTTTCACGGAAATTCTTCTGCTAGTTGGGGTTTAGTCTACTGTATCCTTCCTTCAAGGCTCAGCGGTCCAAGATTATCTTCTGTGTCTGTGTCAATTGGTTTCCCTTTCTTTGCTGAAGAGGGTCTTTGCAGTCCTTCTGCCTAGTCCACCATCTTGCCGGAACTCCCAGCAATTTTCTTATAGGTTGTTTTTGTAAGGGGTTTTGTTTTATTGTTGTTACTTAAAAAAAAAAAAGCTTTCTTTTATAGAAAATCAAATCTGCTGGTTGTTGTCAGGTGCCATCAAGTCAATTTTTGACTAATAGAGACTTCAGGTAACAGTATAGAATTGTCCCATAGTGTTCCTGGGTTCTAATCTTTATGGAGCAGATCACCAGATATTACTCCTATGGAGCCTCTGGGCGGGTTTGAACCACCAACTTTTCAGTTAGCAGCCAAGTGCTTAACCACTGTGCTGACAGGGGTCCTTAAGTTAAATCTATAAGCAATGTATAAAATAAGATAATACATCATGACCATATAGAATTTATTTGAAGAATGAAAAGTTAATTTAAAATTCAAGAGATCAATCAATATGAAAAAGTATTTATTACAAATTTCCCTCTGTTGTTAGTTGCTGTTGAATCAATTTCAACTCATGGTAACCCCATGTGTTACAGAGCAGAACTGGTCCATAGGGTTTTCCTAGCTGTAATCTGAATGATTACATTCAGATTGTAGAATGAAGTACATTGTGAAGCCTTTCCTCTGTGCTACTACTAGGTGGGTTCAAACCTCCAACACTGTAGGGTCGAGTTGAACACAAATCACTTGTATTTAAATGCACCCTACAAATTCTGAAATGCTGTATTTTCACTCATATACAAAGTATTTTCTAATTTCTCTTTAGATACCTTCTTTGAGAATTTTCAAAGTTTCTTTCTGCTATGGATTTCTAGTTTATGTTGTAGCCACAACATATTTTTGTAATTTCAATGATTTTTAAATTTATTGAGACGTTTTGTGACCCAGAATATGGTCTACTGTGGTCCCCTATGTACTTAAAAAGAATGCATTCTGCAGAAGGACAAATATTGTATTAGTCCATTATTGTAAAAAGTCAAGGGAAGGTTTATATAAGGACGGAAATTTTCTTTGTTGGTTACCAGGGGTGGGAGAGGAGGGAAGGGAACACTGTTAGGTAGAGATAAGTATTGTTTTGGGTGAAGAGAAGGGCAATGTACCAAATGTGAGTGATCAACATGGTGGCACTGAGGCAGAGGAAGAACTATAGAGAGGTACATGGGAGGTACAGACAACAAAGATTAACCCTTTTGCATATACAGTACTGGGTTGTCAGTGAAAGCAAACATTGATCTACAGGTGGATAGATGGGTGGTCAGGCTTAACTATTAGGTATGTCGATGCAGGGGGTAGTGTGCCCAGGACCATGTACAAGGTTAAGAATTCCCAAGTATATAGTAGAGCTGACAAGGGACAAGTTTGTAGTCACTTCTTGGCCACAGCTAGCTACCCAGAGGAAGCAAGCAGTTGGACCTGTGGGCCCGGGATCATAGTCCCAGGGGGCATCAAGTTCAATTAGCATAACAAACTACACAAAAACATTGTTCTACATCCTACTTCTAGGAGCTCTGGTGGCATAGTGCCTAAGGCATTTGACTGCTAACCAGAAGGCTACTTTGGTAAATAGCAACTGGGATCTTAAAAGTTAGCAAGGGGCCATCTAGATGCAACGATGGGTCTCTCCTTGTCCAGAGCAAAGAAGAATGAAGGAAACCAAAGATGCATGGAAACAATTAGTACAAGGGACAAGTACACCATGCAATCCTCAGCCTATACGACTATAAGACGAGAAGAATGAGATGGTGCCTGGCTACCACTGTCAACCACTTGGAGGGGGATCTGTGTAGGAGATCCTGGATAGACTGGGAGAACAATGTAGAACAAAACTCAAAATCATTAGGTTTGCTGGTCTGATAGAGCCTGGTGAAACCACTGAGACTATGACCCCTAACTGCCCTTCAGGTCTGGAACTGAATCCACTTCTGTGGCTTCCAGTCAAACAAAAGACAGGCATATGAGCTGAACACTTATACTAGGAAGATACACTCCTTGGAGAGAACAATCATGGGAGAATAGAAGGGTTGTGTATGCACAGGGAGATAGCTCAGGGGGCAGGAGTGGGAGGAAAGGACACTGGGAAAAGATAACTATAGGCAGGAAGTAGGAAGGGAGCTGTTGCATTGTGGGAAATTGCAGTCAATGTCATGAGACAAAGTGTATGTGAGCTGCTGTATGGAAAGTGAATTTGCTCTGTAAACTTTCACTCAAATCACAATTAAAAAAAAAAAGTAGTTTTAGGTTTATGTTGAGGAGATAGTACAGAGTGCTCATATAGCCCTGCTTCCTGCACATAGTTTCCCTTATAGCTAACATCTGGCAATAATGTGGTACATTTATTGTAAGTGATAAACCAAGGTTGATACATTATTAATTAAAGTCTATAGTTTACATTAAGATTCACTCTTTGTGTTGTACAGTTCAATGGGTTTTGACAAATGTAACCTACCATTACAGAATCATAAAGAACAGTTTCACTGCCCTAAGAATCCCCAGTGCTCTATCTATTCAATCCTCTTCCCAAAAATCCTGGAAACCACTGACATTTTTACTGGATCTATAGCAACTGTCTTTTCCAGAATGTTATATAGTTGGAATTATACAGTATGTGGTTTTTACAGACTGGCTTCCATCACTCAGCAAAATGCATTTAAGTTTCCTCCATGTCTTTTTGTCAACTGTGCTTCTTTGTCAAGTCAGTTGACTATTTCTGTGAGTTTATGTCTGGTTTTCTACTTTGTCCCATTGATCTACTTTCTATTCTTTAATACCACACTCTCTTGATTACTGGAACTCTGTACTAAGTCTTAAAACTGGGTACTTTCAGTCCTCCAAGTCAGTTCCTCAGTATTGTATTGGCTATTCTGGGTCTTTTGTCTTTCCATATTAACTTTGGCAATCTACTTCTGCAAAGATTTACTACCTCAGAGACCCAGTGGGTGTCACTGTGAGTCGGAATAGACTCAATGGCAATGGGTTTGGTTTGGTTTTTGGTATTCTGGGTCTTTTGCCTTTCCATATAAACTTTGGAATCAGTTTGTCAATATCTATAAAATAACTTGGTGGGATTAATTGGGTCGTGCTGAATCTAGAGACCAATATGGAAAGAACTCACTCTCAACAACATTGAGTCTTTCCATCCATGAACACAGAATATCACTTCACTTATTTAGCTCTTCAGGAGTCATGGTAACACAGTGGTTAGCTGCTTGGCTGTTAACCAAAAGGTCAGCAATTCGAACCCACCAGCTGTTCTGTGGAAGAAAGATGTGGTATTCTGTTCCTGGAAAGATTTCAGCCTTGGCAACCCTATGGGGCACTTCTACTCTGTCCTATAGGGTCACCATGAGTCTAAATTGACTTAACAGCAATGCAGGTGGTTTGGTTTTTTTGTGTGTTATTTAGATCTTTGATTTCTCGCATCAATTTTATAGTTTTTCTCATATAAATGATATACATATTTTGTTAGATTTATATCTAAGTCTTCAATCTTTGGGGTGCTAATATAAATGAGATTGTGTTATTAATTTCAAATTCTAATTGCTCATTGCTGGAATACTGGGAAGAACTGACTTTTGTATATTAACTTTGTATCTTGCAACTTTCCTATAATTGCTTCATGTTCAAGGAATTTTTTTTTTTGTTACTATCATAGTCTGTTTTGTTTTGGTCTATTCCTTGGGATTTCCTACATAGGCAATAATTCCATATGTGAACAAAGTTTTATTTCTTCCTTCCTAATCTGTATTTTTAAACTCCATTTCCTTTAATTTCAGTTCTTTTATTATTATTAAGT
>NW_006921630.1:7037198-7038382 GCF_000298275.1 Orycteropus afer afer
TAGTGCCTAAGGCACTTGACTGCTAACCAGAAGGCTGGCAGTTCAAACCCACCAGCCACTCCTTGGAAGAGGTTGGGCAATCTACTTCCGTAGTGATACGGCCTTGGAAACCCAAGGAGGGGTTGCTATGACTCAGGTCCAACTCGACGGCACGTAACAACAACAATAGCAACTGATATAATCATGCAATTTTTCTTATTTGGCCTGTTTTAATGGGTTATATTAATTGATTTTCATTGTAGCCTTATATACAATGAATAAATCTTGCTTGTTCATGGTGTATAATTTTTTATATGTTGATGCTGGATTCAGTTTGTTAATAATTTTTATTAATATTTTACTGTATTTTCAGTGTAGGTTTACATACCCATTCAACAATTTCTACACAACTTGTTCAGTGACATTGGTTACATCCCTCGCAATGACTGAAAATTCTCATTATCTGCATTCTGGTTGTTCTGTTTCTATAAATCTAGTTTTCCTGCCCCCTACATTCTCATCTTTATTTTAAAATAATTGTTAACCATTTGGTCTCAAATAGGTGATTTTTTAAAGAAGCACAGTACTTACAGATGATATTCATTATTTTGTGAGCCTACCTGTTATTTAGCTACAAGGTGACTTCAAGGTTTAGTTTTGGTTCAAGGTTTAAAGAGTACTTCAGGCCAATAGTCTCAAGGAGTCCTGCAGTCTCAACCAGGCGAGCAGGTCTTGTTTTTGTTTTGTTTTTAGGAATTTGCGATTCTGTTCCACATTTTTCTCCTATTCTATGAGGGTCCGTCTATTATAGACCTGATTAGAATGGTTGGTAGTGATAGCCAGGAACCATCTAGTTCTTCTGATCACAAGGTAGATGAGGCTGTAGTTCATGTAAACTAGTTTCTTCTTTGAGTCTTTGGTTTCCTTCTTTCTCTTTTGCTCTGCATAATTAGAGACCAAGAGTTGTATATCAGATGGGTGACCTTTTAAGACTCCAAACACTACTCATTAAACTAGGATACAGAACATAGCTTTAAGAATTGTATTATGGGGTAAGATGGAGGAATAGGCAGACAAGCGACATAGATCCTCTTCAACAAAGAAAAGAAAAACCAACTGACAGATGTTGTTGTTGTTGTTAAGTGCCATCGAGTCGTTTCCAACTCATAGCGACCCCATGCACAGCAGAATGAAACACTGCCCGA
>NW_006921630.1:7040693-7041830 GCF_000298275.1 Orycteropus afer afer
TGACAGATACAGAAGATAATCCTGGAACCCTGAGCTTTGAAAGGAACTATACAGAAATGGATTAGGCACCAACTAGTGGAAAAACCTGAATGAAAACAGTGAGTACAGAGATGGTCGGAGCTGCGAACTGTGAGCTACTCTGACAAGACCAACAGCCTGAATACTTCCAAGTGGTGTTGGGACCTGAGAACTGACCTAAAGACCAGTCCTGGTCTGCAAGAGCTGCAGGGACAACTGCTCTGGTGGCCTATGACTAGGAAGGGCAACAGTAAGGAAGGATACAATCTGAGCTATGGACTTTCTGCTGCAAAATGGCACAGCCATTTTGATTGTTTACACGTAGCAGCCATTTTGGATATTTAAAGTGACCGAGGGCACAGCCATTTTGAATGTTTACAAGCGGTGGCCATTTTGGATATTTAAAGTGACCAAGGGTGCAGCCATCTTGAATGTTTACAAGCGGTGGCCATTTTGGCTATTTAAAGTGACCGAGGGTGCAGCCATTTTGAATGTTTACAAGTGGCAACCATTTTGGATTTTAAAGTGATAGCATTCTCATTCAGATTCCAGGGACCTAAGAACAGGCTGTTTGCCAGGGTTGGCAAAGACATATAAGAGGCTGACAACAGGAAAGGAGACAGGTGGTAAGTGTACAAATCCTGTCAACTAGTGAATAGAGGACCACAGTACAGAACCCTGCCTGTATACATAACATACAAACAAAACAAAGAAAATGAAAACTGTGGGCAAGTCACTCCAAAATATAATCACCAAATAAAAATAAACACAAAAACATCACAATGCCTTGGAGACAAGAGAGCACCACAGTCCACGCAAAGAAGCAAGATAAAAGCAGGAGAAACAAGGGACCAGGATACAGACCCAAAACACATCCTTAAGAAAGACACAGCATTGGAACTCTCTGATAAGGAATTCAAAAGAATTATATTTAGGTATCTTGAAAGGATTAAGAGACAGGCCAAGGAAAACACAGACAAAACCCTAGAAGAATTTTGGAAGAAAATACAAGAACAAAATGACAAAATCAATGAAAAATTAGAAATGATTCTAAATCTACAGATAGAAATACAGAAGATTAATACTAAATTGTTAGAAATAGATAACACACTGAAAGGG
>NW_006921630.1:7043630-7057852 GCF_000298275.1 Orycteropus afer afer
CTGCAAAACACTGCATAATATGGATGAACTTGGAAAACATTATGCTGAGTGAATTAAGTCAATCACAGAAGAACAAATATAGTATTAGTACATTCCTGTGGAGGGTCAAGTAAAGGTTATAAGGAGGGAAACTTTCTTTGTTGGTTGCCAGGGGTGGGAGGGGAGGGGAGAGAACACTGCAAAAAAAAAAAAAAAAAGCATCGACCCATGTCACTTTAGTTTTGCGTATTTCACTGTTGTTGTTATGTGCCATCCAGTGAGACTTGACACACAGCAAACCCTCCTTGGGTTTCCGAGGCAGTATCACTATGGAAGTAGATTGCCCAAGCTTCCTTCTGATGAGTGGCTGGTGGATTTGAACCGCCAGCCTTCTGGTTAGCAGTCAAATGCCTTAAGCGCTATGCTGCCAGAGCTCCTGTATTTCACTGTACACAAATTATATTTCAATAAAATGTATTAAAAGAAAAAAAAGAAAAAAAGAATTGTATTATACCAAATGATTGAGATGTCCCATGAGACTACGGTCCTAATCATTCAAGCCCAAAAATCCAGTCCTGCAAGGTGTTTGGTTATGTCTAAAAAGTATCCATAACTGTTCCCCTATGTGCTTTATTATATATGTAAATATGTGCTCATACATAGATGCCTATCCATACATATACATACACCTATATACATACCTGTACACATATGTCTACATACATATATATCCACACATTTTTTTGGTTGTTTTTGCTGTTGTTTCAAAATGATATATGCCATAGCAATTACCAACAGGTCCTTCTTTTGTGTGCACATTTTAGTGACATCATTTACCTTCATCAAGCTGTGTATACTTCACCCTCATTTGCTGTTACTCAAATTGTTAATATTCTTCTGAGAACTTTTGCATCGAAGTCATGAAAGTTGTTAGCCTATGGTTTTCTTTTTTTGTAATGTTTTTATCTGGTTTTAGTTTTAGGATAATGCTGGCCTCATTGAATGAGTTAAGTAAGAAGTGTTCCCTCCGCTTCTACTTTCTGGAGGAAGATGCACAGCACTGGAATTGTTTCCTCCTTAAATGTGTGGTAAAACCACATGGGCCTGGTGTAAACGTATGGTAAAACCATATAGGCCTGATGGTTGGTTTCTTTTTTGGAAGATACTGATTATTGATTCCATTTCTTCAACAGATATAGGTTTATTCAGATTATCGATTTCTTCTTGTGTGAGTTTTGGTATTTTGTGTCTTCCAAGGAATTGCTCCATTTTTCTAAGTTACCAAATTCGTGGGCATAGAGCTCTTTACAATATTGTTATTATTCCTTTTAATGTCTGTGGAGTCAGTAGTGATTATCCATCTTTCATTTCTGATATTAGTAATCTGTTTCTTCTCTTTCATTTTCTTCTTGGTTAGACTGGCTAAAGGTTTATCAATTTCATTGATCTTTTCTAAAAACTAGCTTTTCATTTATTTTATTTTCTCTATTGTTTGCCTGTTTTCACTTCTACTGATTACTGCTCTAATTTTATGTTTGTTTTCTTTTGATCACTTTAGGTTTACGTTGTTCTTCTTTTTCACGTTTCCTAAGGTAGAAGGTGAAAACTGATACAATTGATTTTAGATCTTTGTCCTTTCCTAGTGTATGTATCTTTTGCTTTTGCTGCATCTCACAAATTTTGATGTTAAACTTTCATTTACAGTAAGCTTAAAATGCTTTTAAATCTCTCTTGAGAATTCTTCTTTGGCCCATGTATTATTTAGAAGCGTACTGTTTAATCTCCAAATATTTTGGGATTTTCCATATATCTTTGTTATTGATTTCTAGTTTAATTCCACTATGGCCTGACAGCATGAATCGTATGTTATCTAAACCAAAAATCAAATGCATTGCCGTCAAGTCGATCCAACTCACAGAGACCCCTTGGGTTTCCAAGGCGGTATCTCTATGGAAGTAGACTGCCCAATCTTCCTTCCGAGGAGTGGCTTCCGTAGTGATACTGCCTCGGAAACCCAAGGAGGGGTCGCTATGAGTCAGGGTTTACTTGACGGCACATAACAACAACAACAACAAGATTTATCAGTTTTGAAGTATTCAACTATAATAGTGGATGTGTCTATTTCTCCTTGTAGTTCAATCCATTTTTTGCCTCACACACTTTGATGCTATGTTGTTCGGTGCATACCCATTAAGGATTGTTATTTCTTCTTAGAGAATTGATCCCTTTATCATTAGGAAATGCCTCTCTTTATTCCTGATAGATATCTTTGTTCAGAAGTCTGCTTTGTCTGAAATTAAAATAGCTACTCCAGTTTTCTTTTGATTATTAACATGGTATATCATTCCCCTTTAAATGTAATCTTTTTGTGTCTTTATATTTAAAGGGGTTTTCTTGTAGACATCATATAAGTACACCAATTAAAATAAATGTCTTGTTTTTTAAATTTACTCTGACAATGTCTGTATTTTAAATGGTCTATTTAGATCATTCACAGTTAAAGTAATTGTTGATATAATTTAATGACTATCTTCCATGTTTGTAACTATTTTCTATTTGTTGTACTTGCTCTGTTTCTTTTTTTATCAATCCCTCTTATTTTGCCTTCTCTGGTTTAATTGAGCATTTTCTCCTTTCAATTTTCTTTTCTCTTAGCCTTTCAATTACAGACTTAGTACATTCTAGTCGATTCTAACTGATGGTAATCCTATGTGTTACGGAGTAGAACTGTTACAGAGCAGAACTGTTCTAAAAGGTTTTCTTGACTGTATTCTTTATGGAAGCAAGCAGATCACCATATGAATACCAGTGAAACACTGTCTGATATATTACTTAAAAACTTTACGAATAGCCCTGAAACACTATCTGATATAGTGCCAGAAGATGAGCCCTTCAGGTCAGAAGGCACTCAAAATGTGAGTAGGAAAGAGCTGCCTCCTCAGAATAGAGCCGACCTTAATGATGTGGATGGAGTAAAGCTTTCAGGACCTCCTTTTGCTGATGGAGCATGACTCAAGATGAGAAGAAACAGCTGCAAACAGTCATCAATAATTGGATCGTAGAATGTACGAAGTATGAATCTAGGAAAATTGGAAGTTGTCAAAAATGAAATGCAACACATAAAGATTGACATCCTAGGCATTAATGAGCTGAAATGGACTAGTTTTGGCCATTTTGAATCAGACAACCATATGATCTACTATGACGGGAATGACAAATTGAAGAGGAATGGTGTGGCATTATCACAAAGAATGTTTCATGATGTATCCTGAAGAACAATGCTGTCAGTGACAGGATAATATTCATACATCCACGAGGAAGACCAGTTAATATTACTGCTACTCAAATTTACACACCAACCACCAAAGACAAAGACGAAGAAAAATTGAAGGTTTTTACCAACTTCTGCAGTTTGAAATGGAATGAATATTCAATCAAGATGTGTTAATTATCAGTGGTGATTGGAATGCAAAAGTTAGAAACAAAGAACAATCACCAGTAGTTGGAAATTTTGGCCTTGGTTATAGAAATGATGCTGGAGATTGCATGACAGAATTCTGCAAGACCAGTAACTTATTCATTGCAAATACCTTTTTTCAACAACACAAACAGCAGCTATACACATGGACTTCTCCAGATGGAGTACACAGGAATCAGATTGACTACATCTGTGTAAAGAGGTGATAGAGAAGCTCAGTATCTTCAGCCAAAACAAGGCCAGGAGCTGATTGTGGAACAAACCATCAATTGCTCATATGCAAGTTTAAATTGAATCTGAAGACAATTAAAAGAAGTCCATGAGATCTAAAATATGACCTTGATTATATCCCTCCTGAATTTAGAGATGATCTAAAAAACATATCTGATGCATTGAACACCAATGATCGAAAACCAGAAGAATTGTGGGATGACATCAAGAATATCATCCATGATGAAAGCAAAAGGTCATTAAAAAGACAGGAAAGGAAGAAAAGAGCAAAATGGATGTCAGAAGAGACTCTGAAACTTGCCCTTGAATGGACAGTAGCTAAAGCAAATGGAAGAATCGACAGGATAAAAGAGCTGAATAGAAAATTTCAAAGAGCAGTTCAAGAAGACAAAGTCAATTATTATAATGAAATGTGCAAAGAGTTGGGTTAGAAAACCAAATGGGAAGGACACACTCAGCATTTCTCAAGTTGAAAGAACTGAGGACAAATTTAAGCCTCATATTATGGTGCCTAAGGCACTTGACTGCTAACCAGAAGGCTGGCGGTTCGAACCCACCAGCCACTCCTTGAAAGGAAGATGGGGCAATCTATTTCCATAGTGATACTGCCTCAGAAACCCAAGGAGGGGTCGCTATGAGTCGGCGCCAACTCGACGGCACGTAACAACAACAACAACAACAATTGCAATACTGAAAGATTTCATGGGCAATATGTTGAATGATGCAGGAAACATCAAAAGAAGATGGATGGAATACTCCGAGTTGCTATACCAAAAAGAATTGGGAGATGATCACCCATTTTAGGAGGTGGCACATGACCAAGAACCAATAGTATTGGAGGAAGAAGTCAAAGCTGCACTAAAGGAATTGGAGAAAAACAAGGCTCTGGGTATTGACAGAATACCCACTGAGATGTTTCAACAAATGGATGCTGCACTGGAGGCACTCAGTAGGCTATGCCAAGAGATTTGGAAGACAGTTACCCGGCCAATTGACTGCAAGAGACCCATATTCATACCCATTCCAAAGAAAAGTGATCCCACAGAATGTGGAAATTATCAAACAATATTGTTACAATCACACATAAGTACAATCTTACTGAAGGTCATTCAGAAACGGTTGAAGCAGTATATAGACAGAGAACTTCCAGGAACGCAACCTGGATTCAGAAGGTGACATGGAGCAAGGGATATTATAGCTGATGTCAGATGGATCTTGGCTCAAAGCAAATAATACCAGAAAGATGTTTACTTGTGTTTTATTGACTATGCAAAGGCATTTGAGTGTGTGGACCACAACAAATTGTGGATAACACTGAGAAGAATGGGAATTCCAGAACACTTAATTATACTCATGAGGAACCTGTATATATACCAGGAGGTTGCCATTCCATCAGAACAAGGGAACACTGCATGGTTTAAAGTCAGGAAGAGAGTGTGTCAGGGTTGTATCTGCTCACCATACTTAATCAATCTATATGCTAAGCAAACAATCTGAGATGCTGGACTATATGAAGAGGAACGTGGCATCAGGATTGAGGAAGGTTCATTAACAACCTGAGATATGCAGACAACACAGCTTTGCTTGCTGAAAGTGAGGATGATTTGGAGCACTTACTGATGAAGATTGAACACTACAGTCTACAGTATGGATTACATCTCAATATAAAGAAAACAAAAATCCTCACAACTGGATGACTAAGCAGCATGACGACAGATGGAGAAAAGACTGAAGTTGTTAAAGACTTCTTATTACTTGGTTCCACAGTCAATGCCAATGGAAGCAGCAGTCAGGACATCAAAAGACCTATTGCATTGGGCAAATCTGTTGCAAAAGACCTCTTCAAGTGCTGAAGAGCAAAGATGTCTCCAAGAAGACTAAGATGTGCCTAACCCAAGCCATGGTATTTTCAATTGCCTCATATGCATGTGAGAGCTAGACAATGAATAAGGAAGACCAAAAAAGAGTTGATGCTTTTGAGTTGTAGTGCTGGCAAAGAATGCTGAAAGTATTGTGGACTGCTAAAAGAACTAACAAATCTGTCCTGGATGAAGTGCAGCCAGAATGCTCCGTGGAAGCAAGGACAGCCAGATTTCATCTCACCTACTTTGGTCATATTGTCAGAAGGGACCATTCCCTGGAGAAGGATGTCATGCTTGGTAAAGTGGAGGGTCAACGAAAGAGGGGGAGGCCCTCGACAAGATGGATTGATATAGTGGCTGCAGTGATGGGCTCAGGTATAGTAGAGATCATGAACGTGGCACCAGACTAGCCAGAGTTTCGTTCTGTTGCACGTAAGGTCACTTTGAGTTGGAGATGACTCAACGGCATCTAACCACAACAACAAGCAGACCACCAGACCTTCCTTCTGAGGTGTCACTGGGTAAGTTTAAGCCATCAACTGTTAGGTTAATTGCTGAGCACAAACCATTTGCACCAACCAAGGACCTCAATCAATTATATTTCCTTTTAAAATACTGCAGTGGCTGCCCTAGAGTTGGCAATACCCATTTACAACTAATCAAAGTCCACTTATAAACAACAATATACCACTTTATGAGAAGTACAGGTACCTTATAACAAAGTATTCCCAATTACTCCCTCGCATTCCTTATAATATTACTGTCATTCATTTCACTTATGCTGCAAGCAATCAATACATACTTGGTATAATTACTCTGAACAACTAGCTATCAGATCAATTAAAAATATATTTTACCATCACTTTATTCCTTCTTTGATGCTCTTCCTTTTTTATGTAGATCCAAGCTTCTGTATCACTTTTCTCTCTGAAAAACTTTCGACATTTCTTGCAAGGCAAATATATTGGTGTCCCCTCAGTTCTTGTCAAAAAAGGATTTCTCCTTCACTTTTGAAGGATAATTTTACTGACACAGTTCTGATGAGAACTCTAATATGATTCTTATCGTTGTTCCTCTCTAGGATTTCTGTTTTGTGTTAATTGGGCTTTTCCCTAGATTTTTTTCTTTTGGTTTTCTATAGTTTGACTATGATATGCCTAGGTGTAGTTTGTGAGTATATGTATGTGTGTGTGTGTGTGGGGGGGGGGGGTGTCGGTGTTTATCTTGCTAGTGTTCTCTGAGATTCCTGAATCTGTGGTTTGGTGTCTATTTATAATTTTGGAAAAGTCTCAGCCAAATTACTTTTTCCCTTCTCCCTCCTCCCTTCTTCTCTCCCTCCTTACCTTCCTTTCTTGTTCTTCCTGCATTACCATTATATTGTGCTACACCTTTTATTGGGAGCTCTGGTGGCATAGTGCCTAAGGGATTTGACTGCTAACCAGAAGGCTGGCAGTTCAAACCCATCAGCCATTCCTTGGAAGGAAGGTGGGGCAATCTATACCACCTCAGAAACCCAAGGAGGGGTCACTATGAGTCCGGTCCGACCCAACAGCAGTGGGTTGTGTTGTGTTTCATTGTGTACACCTTTTATCATTTTCCCACAATTCTTAGATATTGTTTTATTGTTTTAGCCTTTTAGTCTCTTTTCATTTGGATTTGGTATTTCTATTAACATTGTGAGGCTGAGGCCGAAGTCCTAATAGCCTCCAGGGAAATCTTTAACCAGAAACCTTTTAGTGTCAGGGATTCTAACAAGTCTTTTAACGTTGAGGATTCTAAACACTCCTCAGGGCCTTTATCTACCCTCCAGACTCAGCAGGTGTCAGAGACTTCCTCCAGACTCAGCACGCATCAGAGAAGTCCTCCGGATTCAGCACGTATCAGAGATTTGCTTGGCTCCTGAAGTCTTCCACATATCAGGGCTCTGCATCCCCCCTAGATAATAATTCCCTAAGTAGACTTTGGAGCTGGGGATTCCAACACGTCCCCCAAAACCCCTTAGCAACAACCAATCATCTGTACCCCTTTGCCCTGGTGCTACTCCACCCCATATTTTTCTATAAAAATGTGACAGTAACGGAGCACGAGGTCTTTTGCTAAGGCCACTACGTTGGCAAAAGCAGGGACCCTAGCTTGAGCTAGCAAATAAACTTTCCTTTTGTATTTGCATTGTCATGTGCTGGCAACTTCCTCACGCCGAATAACTCCTTCATAACCTGGGCCCAACAACATATTTTTAAATTTACTGATTCTTTCCTTGCCTATATACAGTCCACAGATGAGCCCTCCAGAGGCATTCTTCATTTGTTATAATGCCTTTTTTTTTTTTCATTTCTATTATTTCCTTTGATTCTTAAGAGTTTTTATCTATTACATCACTCATCTGTTCTTGTATACTGTCTACTTTTTCCATTAGAACCTTTAACACATTAATCACAGTTATTTTAAATTCCTGGTCGGATCATTTCAAAATCTCTGCCACTGCTGAGTCTGATTCTGAAGCTTGTTTCTACCTACTTAAGGCTGTGTTTTCCTTGCCTTTTAGCATGCCTTGTCATTTCTGTTGAGGCTGAACATGGTATATCAAGAATAGGAATGGAAGTAAATAGGCTTTAAGTGTGAAGTTTTATGTTACTCTGGGTTGTGTTTCTGGCAGTACAGTGCCTGAGTGCTAACCAGAAGGTTCTTGGTTCAAACTCACCAGCTGCTCTGCAGAAGGAAGATGAAGTGATCTACTTTTGTAAAGACTTACTGCCTTGGAAACCTAATGGGGGTTGCTATGGGTCAGAATCAACTCAATGGCAGTGGGGTTTAAAAAAAAAAAAAAGTTGTAAATGCAGAGCCTTCAGCTTCCTTGTTTGCTTATTTTCCCTCCCAGGTTGGCTTTTGGTTTGTCTATATTCCTTTTTAAATAGAATCTATGTCTTGCCTTTGTCTTAGTTGTAACTCACTGCTATTACACTGGAGCCCTGCTGATATAATAGTACAGTGACTGAGGAGGGAAGGGTTCTATAATGGTTACTTTTCCTCTCCCCCAGCCAGAAACAAAAGACTTTTTTTCCTCTGATCATTACTATGTGAACCTATTGGTTCCCTAGGAGCTTTTAACTCTCAAGCTAGTCCAAACTCAGCCTCCATAAATTCATCAATTATCATGTAAGTGCTCCTACTAGTTTATGGCTCCAGCAACTCTGCTTCCAGTAAGCTTATCTTGCATGTGATTTTCAGTATTCACCTATCTCACCATTTTTCGGGGTGGCAGAATGCCCTGTGACTTCAAACCTCTGATGAATGTAAGAAAGAACATTCCTTCATTTTCAGTTTAGTCAGCTTTTTTCTTGTGAAGATGGAAGTGACAACTTCCAAGGTATTTATATGTTGGAACTGAAACTAGAAGTTCAATTATCTTTTAAAGAGATGAAAAAAAAATCTTTTCTATTTGTCCATTATTTATCACTTTCAATATTCTTCAATATTTTATATAGGTATTAATTTATATCTGATAAAATTTCCCTTCTGCTTGAAGAACTTCCATTAACATTGAAGGTAGTGCAGGTCAGTCAGCAATGAATAATCTCTGCTTTTGTTTCTGTGAAAAAGTCTCTACTATACCTTTACTTTTATTTTTTTCTTCTGTTGAAATTCACGTAACATAAAAATTAACCATTTAAAGTGTACAATCCAGTGGCAGTTAGCATGTTTGCAATGCTGTGCAAACACCATCTCTATCTAGTTCTAAAATATTTTCATCACCCCTAAATGAAACCTCAAATCCATTACGCAGTCACTCCGTTTTCCCCTCACTCCAGCTTGGCAGCCACCAATCTGTTTCTTGTCTCTATAATCAACTCACTGCCATCAAGTCAGTTCCAACTCATAGTGACCCCTCCTTGGGTTTCTGAGGCGAAATCTCTGAAGTAAATTGCCAGTCTTCCTTCCGAGGAGTGGCTGGTGGGTTTGAACCGCTAGCCTTCCAATTAGCAGTCAAATGCCTTAGGCCCTACGCCACCAGAGCTCCTCTTGTCTGTATGGACTTGCCCATTTTGGACATTTCATGTAAGTGGATTTATACAATATGTGACCTTTTGTGTCTGGCTTATCTTACTTAGCATGTTTTTGAGACTCATCCATGCTGTAGCCATGTATCAGTACTTCATTCCTTTTTACGGCTTAGTTCTCTAGTGCTGCCACAACAGAAATACCACAAGTGGATGGCTTTAACAAACAAATTTATTTTCTTACCGCTGAGGAGGCTAGAAGTCTGAATTCTTAGTGTCAACTCTAGAGGAAGACTAGGCTAAAAGTCTGAGTTCAGAATGATGGCTCTAGGGGCTGGCTGGAGGCTCCTCGACCTTGGGCTTCAGTACTGCCTTCCAGGTCCACTAGAGCAAGCTGGAGCCTTCTCCTGACTCACACAGCTACAGTGCCTTTCCAGGCCCAGTGGAGCAAGCTGGCAGTTTCTCCTGACTCATTCAGCTGCAGATTGCTGGTTCACAGGCTGCGAAGGCAACAATCCCAAGATCAACAAGCAACATGGCAGGCACTGGTTCAAATCCAGGAACTTGAAATGATGACTGTATATATATGACACTTGTTTATCCATTCATCTACTGATGGGCGTTTGAGTTATTTGCGGGGTTAGCTATTGTGAATAGTACTGTTACAAACATTCCTGTATAAGAATGAGTTTGAGAGACTTCTGGTAAGGTGGAGGAATAGGCAGACAAGCAACACAGACCCTCTTCAACAAAGAAAAAAAACCAATTGACAGAGAAACAGAAGATAATCCTGGAGACCTGAGCTTTGAAAGGAACTATGCAGAAGCGGATTAGGTACCAACTAGTGGAAAAACCTGAATGAAAACAGTGAGTACAGAGATGGTTGGAGCTGCAGACTATCAGCTACTCTGACAGGACCAATAGCCTGAATATTACTAAGTGGTGTTGGGACCTGAGAATTGACCTAAAGATCAACCCTGATCACCAAGGGCTGCAGGGACGACTGTGTTGGTGGCCTATGACTAGGAAGGGAGAAAGCAAGGAGGGAGACAACCTGAGCTATTGACTTTCCCCTGTCCAGAGGCTGCAGCCATTTTGACTGTTTACACGCAACAGCTATTTTGGATATTCAAAGTGACCGAGGGCATACCCATTTTCAATGTTTATAAGCGATGGCCATTTGGATATTTAAAGTGACTGAGTGCAGAGTCATTTTTAATGTTTACTAGCAGCAGGCATGTTGGATATTTATTGTGACCGAGGGTGCAGCCATTTTTAATGTTTACAAGCAGTAGCCATATTGGATATTTAAAGTGACCAAGGGCACAGCCATTTCAAATGTTTACGAGCAGTGGCCATTTTGGATATTAAAGTGACCGAGGGCGCAGCCATTTTGAATCTTTACAAGTGGCAACCATTTTGGACTTTAAAGTGACAGCATTCTCATTCAGATTCCAGGGACCTAAGAATAAGCTCTGTTTGCCAAGGATGGCAGGGACATACGAGAGGCTGACAAATATAATATTAGTTCACTGTTGTGGAGGGTCAAGGAAACGTTTATATATGGAGGGAAACTTTCTTTGTTGGTTGCCCGGGGAGGGAGAGGAGGGGAGGGAACACTGCAAAATAAACAGGAAAGGAGACAGGTGGTAAGTGTATAAGTACTGTCAACTAGCAAATAGAGGAGCACAGCACAGTACCCTGCTTGCGTAGATAACATAGAAAGAAAACGAAAATCATGGGCAAGTCACTCCAACATACAATCACCAATTAAATATAAACACAAAAACATCACAGTGCCTCGGAGGCAACAGAGCATCACAGTCCACACAAAGGAGAAAGATAAAGCAGGAGAAACAAGGGACCAGGATACAGACCCAAAACACATCCCTGAGGAAGATACAGCATTGGAGTTCCCTGATAAGGAATTCAAAAGAATTTTATTTAGGTATCTTCAACGAACTGAGAGACAGATCAAGGAAAACACAGAGAAAACCCTAGAACAATTTCAAAAGACAATACAAGAACAAAATGACAAAATAAATGAAAAATTACAAATGATACAAAATCGACACACAAAATCCAGAAGATTAATACTAAAGTTTCAGAAATAGATAAGACATTGAATGGGCACAGGAGCAGTCAATGGAACAAAGAACTAGGGAGACTGAAAGCAAATATCAGAAAAAACATCAAGACAAGATGAAGAAAGCCTAAGGTTCATGTGGGATACCACCAAAAGAAGTAACCTACGTGCAATCAGAATTCCAGAACAGGAAGAGACAAATAAAACCACAGAGAAAATTGTTGAAGATTTGTTGCAAGAGAATTTTCATGGTATGATGAAAGATGAGAATATATCCAATTCAGGAAGTCCAACGAATCCCAAACAGGATAGACCCCAAAAGAAAATCATCAAGACATATCATCATCAAACTTACCAAAACCAAAGACAAAGAAAGAATCCTGAGAGCAGCACGGGAAAAACGAAAAGTTACCTACAAGGGGCAACCAATAAGACTTAGGTAGGATTTCTCAACAGAAACCATGCAGACAAGAAGACAATGGGATGGTATATATAAAAATTGAAAGAGAAAAATTTCTAACCAAGAATTATGTACCCAGCAAAACTGTCACACAAATATGATGGTGAAATTAGGACATTTCCAGATAAGCTGAAATCAAGGGAATTTGTTAAAATCAGACCATCCACAAGAGATGCTAAAGAGAGTGCTTTGAACAGAGAAGCAAGAACAGCCAACAACTGACCATTTACACACATGATGATATAACCCAGAAACCAACCCAGCTATAGAAGTATCCAAAGTAAATAAGCCTACAAGATTGTAAACAGGGAACCAGAGACACCAATTGACAAATGAGGACAACTCAAACCAAAAAGAGGGGAAAAAAACTGTGTTGTTATAGAACTTCTAGATGGTAGAGAAGTCAAGACAAGTACAAGATAGAATGGACTGTTCTAAACTTGGGAAGACAACTATAAATCAAATGGTAACCTCAAAGAAAAATGATAAACCTTCACATCAAACTAAAAAAGAGGACCAGCAAAAATATTCAGCAAATACTAAAACAACAGCAATGAAGGAAGTGATAACACGATTCATATACAAAATGAGCTCAGCATAGAAAATTATATGGAACAAAGAAATCGACACCACGAAAAAGCACATAACAAAAATGACAGCAGCATTTTTTTTTGCCAATAATTACTATCTGGCGAGGGACTTATCTCTAAGATTTATAGCGGAAGAGTAGATGACCAAACTATGGCACACACACATAATGGAATGTTATGCAGCATTAAAGAATGACGTAGAGTTTGGAAAACACTGCATGATTTGGAGGACATTATGCTAAGAGACATAAGTCAATCACAGAAGGACAAATATAGTATTAGTTTGTTGTTGTGGAGGGTCAAGGAAACATTTATATATGGAGGAAAACTTTCTTTGTTGGTTGCCTGGGGTAGGAGGGAAGGGGAGGGAACATTGCAAAAAAAAAAAAAATGCATTGAGCCATGTTACTTTAGTTTTATGTATTTCACTGTACATAAATTATATTTCAACAAAATGCATTAAAAAAAAAAAAAAAAGGAAATGAATTAGTTTGAGAACCTGTTTTCAATTCTTTGGGGGATATACCCAAGAGTGGAATTGATGGTAATTCAATATTTAATTTTCTTAGGAACTGCCAAACTATTTCCACAGTGGCTGCAGCATTTTACATTTCCACCAGCAGTATATGATGGTTCCAATTTTTCCACAACTTCACCAACATTTCTTATTATCTGATGGTCATCCTAGTGGGATATTATATATGTGCATATAGACCAAACCAAACTTACTCCAATAAAGTAGATTCCCACTCACAGGAACCCTATAGGAAAAAGTAGAACTGCCCCACAGAGTTTCCAAAGCTGTAAATCATTATGGAAGCTGACTGCCATATCTTTCTCCCACAGAAGGGCTGGTGGGTTCGATCAATCTACCTTTTGGTTACTAGCTAAATATCACACAACCAAAGCTTCTTTGTATTTTTCCACAGGAGAAAGATGTGACAGTCTGCTTATGAAAAGATTTACAGACATGGAAACCCTATGGGGGCAATCCTACTGTGCCCTATAGGGTTGCTATGAGTCAGAATCAACTTGATGGCAGTGGGTTTGGTGTTTATTGTAGTTTTATTTACATTTAATTAACAACTATGTCATTAAACATATTCATATGCTTGTAGGTCATTTATATATTTATGCAAATCACTTACCCACTTAATTTTTTTTTTCCTTATTGAACTGTAAGGGTTCTTATATAATCTGGATACCAGACCCTTATCAGATATATAACTTGCAAATATTTTCTCCTTGTGTTGTAGCTTTTCACTTTCTTGATGATGTCCTTTGATGAAAAAAATGTTTTTAATTTTGATGAAATTCAACTTATCCGTAATTCTTTTTATTACTTGTGCTTTTGATGCCATTTCTAAGAATCCATGACCAAATCCAAAGTCATTAATATTTACTGTTATGCTTTCTTCTAAGAGTCTTATACTTTTATTTTTATTTTTATTTTTTTATTAGGATTTGGGTGAAGATTTAGAGTAAATTCACTTTTCATACAGCAGTTCACATATACTTTGTCTCATGTCATTGACCAA
>NW_006921630.1:7061040-7065242 GCF_000298275.1 Orycteropus afer afer
AATTTCAATTTTGATTTCTTCTCTTACCCAGTCTTTCTCAAGGAGGGTGTCGTTTAGTTTCCATGTGTTTACTCTTTTGGTGCTGATCCTCCTATTATTGATGAGTCTTATACTTTTAGCTCTTATACTTAGGCGGTTGATCCATTTTGAGTAAATCTTTGTATATGGTGTGAGGGAGGGGCCAACTTTACTCTCTTGCATGTGGATATCAAGTTCTCTCATTTGTTGAAGAAACTATAATTTCCCTATTGAATGATCTTGGCACCTTTGTTGAAAATCAGTTGATAATAAATTTGAATGCTCAATTCTGGACTCTGGATTCTATTCCACTGGTCTATATGTTTATCCTTATTCCTGTAGAACAGTATTTTGAGTACTGTAGCTTTGTAGTTAGTTTTAAAATGAGAAAGTGAGAGTTGTCAGGTTTGTTAAATATATATATATATATATTTGCCTTGGTATTGAAGCAGTTAAGTGCTCAGCTGCTAATCTAAAGGCTGGCAGTTCCTTTTGATGCTTAAAAGATGTCACCCTCTTTGCTTCTTGCATATCTTCTGAAAAGAAGTCTGACATTGTGCTTACTTTTGCTCTTCTGTATGTATAACATCCTTCTTGTCTAGATGTTTTGGAGATTTTTCTTTTCACTGGTTTTCAACAGTTTGATTATGATGTGACTTGACATGGCTTTCATCACATTTTTTCTGCTTAGGGCTCATTGAGCTTCTTGGACCTATGGGTTTGTAACAGCAATTTTTAACTGGGGATGATTTTGTTGCCCGTCCCCCACCGCCTCCCCCCCCCAGGGATATATGGTAATGTTTGGAGCTATTTTTTGTTGTCACAATTTGAAGGATGTTACTGACATCAGGCAAGCAGAAGTCAGAGATACTGCTAAAAAGATCCTACCATACACAGGACAGCCCTCCACAATAAGGAATTGTGTGGCCCAAAATGTCAATAGCAAAAAGGCTGAGTGTGTTAGTTGAAGCTGTGTGTCAACTTGGCTGGACCACAATTCTGTGTGGTTTAAGCAGTTGTGATGTAGTTATTCCCATGATGGAATCAGGTGAATATGTTTTGAGCAGCCAATCCATTCAAAGGGACTTTCCCTATGGGTGTGGCCTGCTTCCAGTATATCTATGGACATCCTGGGAAAAGAGACATTCTTCTGTGGATTGGGATTCTGTTGTGCTGCCTACAACTGTCTGTGAGAGAACAATCCACCATTTGGCCTGGAGATCTTGGATTCGTCATTCATTGGAGTCAACAGCCAGTATACTGCCTGCCAACCCTGACCTCCTTAGCCCCTGCAGCTGCAAGAGTTAGGAAAAGTCTCCAGCTTGACTTTTGATCCAAGAACTTTGGACTTGCCAGCTTCTGTAAGTGTGTGAGCCATTTTCCTAAGATAAATTTCTCTCTCTCTATGTATAAGCTTTACTGGTTTTATTTCTCTAGAGAATCCAGTCTAAGGCACTGTTCTTTTTTTTTTCTTTTACTCCTTTTGAGTTCTGTGTTTCATTCTGATAATTTCACTTGCTACATCATCAGTTTACTGAACTTTCCTTAGGCAGCTGCTGATCTGCTGTTAATCTTATCCAGTGTATTTTTCACCTCATATATGTTAGGCCGAAGCAAACCCAAGCCACCAACATTTCAGTTAGCAGCTTCCTCCGGGTGTCAAGCCCTGATGAGACAGCCTGATAAGACAGCAGAAGTAACAAAACCCGCCCAGACTGGAAAGTCCCATGCAGGGGCAAGCTTCCTCTTGTGAAGCCCCCTCATGCTAATTAAGTGCAGACCCATACTAACAGCTAATTGGACCCCACCATTTCCTTAGTGTCCCCACTTAGGCCCTCCACAAGACTATAAACCCTCCCCTCCCCAGCCAGGCGGTGCGACTTCCCGGGCCCCTCTTAGGGACCCGTGAACCTCGCCCGGGTCCCTCTCAGGGACCCATAAACCTCCCCCGGAAACTCAGAATAAAAACTTCTCTTTAACCTCACTTTTGTGCATCCTCTTCTCCTTACTGTGGCCTTACAATATATATTTTCCATCTCAAGAAGTTCCATTTGGATCTTTTTATATCTTCATTTTCTTTCTTCAACATGTTCATGTTATGCTCTACTTTCTTGATTATATAGATTATATTTAAGACATCTGTTTCCAGCCCCCCTTTTATTTTATTTTATTTTTTTGCTATTTCATCATCTCTATCATTTCTGGTAGCATAGTGGCTAAGGCACTTGACTGCTAACCAGAAGGCTGGCAGTTCAAACCCACCAGCCACTCCTTGGAAGGAAGGTGGGGCAATCTACTTCTGTAGTGATACTGCCTCGGAAACCCAAGGAGGGGTCGCTATGAGTTGGGTCCAACTCAATGGCACATAACAACAACAACATCATTTCTGGGGTCTGATGTTGTTGACTGATATTTCTCCTGGTTGGATCACATTTTCTTACTACTTTGCATGCTTGGAAAATTTTTATTAGAAACCAGACATTGTAAATTTTACATTCTTGGATGCTGTATTTTGTTGTATTCCTGTAAATAATGTTGTGTTGTTGTTGTTGTTATTTGCCGTCGAGTCGGCCCTGACTCATAGCGACCCCTCCTTGGGTTTCCGAGGCAGTATCACTACGGAAGTAGGACTGCCCAACCTTCCTTCCGAGGAGTGGCTGGTGGGTTTGAACTGCCAGCCTTCTGGTTAGCAGTCAAGTGCCTTGGGCACTATGCTACCAGAGCTCCTGTAAATAATGTTAGGGTTTTTTAAAAAATTAATTTTTCTTACTGTTATTTAGGTGAAATTTTACAAAGCAGATTCATTTTCCATTCGATAGTTTATATATATTTTGTTTTGTGATACTGGTCGCATTCTCCATAGTGCAACACATCTCCTCCCACTTTCTCCCTGTGGTTACCCTTTCCCTGTGTCCTTGCCTATGCATTCCTGCCTCCCTACATTTCTCCTTGTGCAAATGCTGCCCTTCTGATCTCAGATGGTAGGCTGTTCTAAGGAGTGGATCTCTCTGGCTCAGCTTGCCTATTGTTTGGCTGAGAGGTAAGCCATAGGAGTGAGTTCAATTCCAGTCCTGAAGGGTGACTAAGGGCCATAGTCTTGGGAGTTTCGCCAGTCTCTATCAGACCAGTCAGCCTGGTCTTTTATGATTTTGAGTTTTGTTCCACGTTTTTCTACCACTGTCTCCAGGATCTCCAATTCTGATCCCTTTCTAAATGGTTGGCATTAGTAGCTGGGTACCAGTTCTTCTGGTCTCAGAATCATATAGGCTGAGGTTCTCATGGTCCATTAGTCCTCTGGACTATTTCTATGCATTGATTTTCTTCACTCTTCTTTGCTCTGGACAAGATCAGACCAATAGCTGCATCTTAAATGGCTGCTTACAAGCCTTTAAGACCCCAGTCACTATTCGCTGAAGTAAGATGTAGAACAATATTTTTGTATGCCATGTTGTGCCAACTGAGCTTGATGTCCCCCACGACTATGGTCCCCAGCCCTCAGGCTCAGTGACTTACTCCCTCAAGGTATATAGTTGTGGCTAAGAAGTTATCCTAATTTTACTTCTTGTTATGTTTAAACCACATATGGACATTTTTATAGCACACACAAATACATATATGAGAATATTGTCTGCCAAACCTGTTGTTGTTGTTGTTGTTATGTGCCGTCAAGTCGGACCCGACTCATAGGACCCCTCCTTGGGTTTCCGAGGCAGTATCACTATGGAAGTAGATGGCCCAACCTTCCTTCTGAGGAGTGGCTGGTGGGTTTGAACCGCCAGCCTTCTGGTTAGCAGTCAAGTGCCTTAGGCACTATGCAAACCTATATATCCAAAAAACACTCACTGCTATCAAGTCGATTCTGCCAGTGACTCCCACTGAGTTTTCAGGGCTGTAAAACTTTACAGAAGCAGATTACCTCATCATTCTTCTACGAGGTGACTGGTGGGTTTCAACCACCAACCTTCTGGTTAGCAGCCAAATGCCTGAACCACTATACCACCTGAGCTCCTTAACCTATGTATGGTCACGGGCATACTCCCATTTACCTATCCATATCTGATCTTGTCTGTCGAATCTATGTATCCATCCATAGATAAGCATTTGCTGTTACTGACTGCAAAAACGGCAAGGAGGCCACATGTTCTGACCTCCTCTAACCCTACAAGAGGAAGACAGGATTACCA
>NW_006921630.1:7065627-7092348 GCF_000298275.1 Orycteropus afer afer
CCACAGCATCAGAACTCTAAGCACGTGAGAGAGAGTGGGAACCTCCCAGAACATTGTTTTGTGCCACACCCAACAGAAATACTCCAGGTGGACAACTTCAGCAATCAGGAGCTCCTCAGTTGCTCATAGAAAATCCCACCTTGGAGTTTACAAAGACTTATGGGTAGAAAAGCCATACAAAGTAATTTACTACACCACACTGATAATGCAGTATTGTGTATGAAATAGTATTTGCCTTTATTGTCTGTACCCCTGTGCACCTCTCCGTGTCTTTCTTTTCCTTAGTGATATTGTGCTAGTCACATGCTTTTGTTATATTACTTTTACCTTTATCCACATCAAACCCGTCTCTTAACTATCTAGTTTTCCCCCCTTCTTCTCCCCTCCCACCCCATGTTAGGCTTTATTTTGACAGGAGTTAGTTACTTGAAAAAAAAAAAAAAGGATCATTTGAAGGCTAATTTTAAGCTTTGTTAGGGCAGGGGCAAACCAGCCTTTAATCTAGGACTTAGTTCTGCCCTACTACTAGGGCAGTGATTCAGTGCTAGAGCTTTCACCCTCCATGCAGGAAGCCCAGGTTTGATTCCCAACCAATATACTTCAAGAGCAGCCCCAACCCATCTGTCGGGGAAAGCCCACATGATTTGAGTAGAGCTTCCAGACTAAGGCAGACTAGGAAAAGAAAGGCTTTGCAATCTACTTCTAAAAACTCAGGCAATGAAAACCCAAAGGATCACAACTTTCTGGTCCCACTATGCATGGAGTTGCCATGAGTCGGGGGCCAACTCAAAAGCAGCTACCACCAACAACAAAATGAAACCTTTCTGAGGACTCTATCTTGCAGCCTATATATTACACTTTATTTCTACTATCACTTGAAGGACTGCTAACTATTCTCAGTTCTATGTCAGGTCCAGGAATTGTTTAGCCTACTGGTTTCTTATGTTTCTTTACTAAGACTCAGTTTCTTCCCACACATACATAGATTATTATTTAGCCAAAAGTATACCTTTGCAGATCCCTGGAACTCTATACAGCAATGTTCTCTGGTATTCTGCCCTGAAAATTCTAGTTGCCTGAGTCTCCCCAAAACCTAGCATTTATCCCCTCCCCCTGGTGAGACTGAAACACTTTTGGGTTTCCCCTCCCCACACTGTGGCTTGGAAATTGCTTCCAGGTAGTAAATCTAAGGCACCTGTAGGGCTCAGAAGATTGGTTTCCCTTCTCTCATAGTTTTATACTATTTCTTGTCCAATGTTCATCTGCTTTGTCTGGTTTTCTTCTTGTTTTAGACAAAATGGTAAAGCTGGTACATTATACCAGCATCCTCAGAAACAGAAGTCTCACAAACAATATCTTTAAAGCAAAAATATAATTTCACGCAGTAATATACCATAATTTACTGACAACTATATATTCAGGTTATTTTTACTTTTTCTCTCATGAACAAAGATATGAGTACCTTTGTGCATAAATCATAATATAATTTTAATTAAAATCTTTAGGGAAAAAACACTGACTATAATTTGATTATAATGGAATCTAAACATAGTTCTCCCAGGAATTGGTTACCCTTTCTGAAACAAATGCACAAATACTTTAGAACGTTGGCAACAATATTTTTTTTGGTCTGAGGTGGGGAAGATTACATCTTTGGCAGAAAGAACATTTTTAAAATAATCTTCCATTATCAGATTGAATTCAGAATAAAACTGCCAAAGATGCATTATTTCCCTCTGTTTACTTCATCTACCAGAGGGTAAAATCTGGCTCTTATACCCTCTTGATTTCTACTCCAATGAAATGCCTCTCATAGGGTCTTAAGAATTTCTCTCTACTCATAATCCATTAACTTATTTTTATATTGCATCAGCAGTTAAAGAAATATACTCCAATTTGGAAGCCAATAGGATAAAATTTGCCAATTTTTACACTGCCTTAGACTATACTATTTGAGACACTGAAATGCTCCTTCACTCAAAGGGAAAGGATAAATTGTTAGCTCAATCTTTATCACTTGATTCAGATTCTACTATAGTCTGTTTGAGGGTCAAAACTGAAAACCTTGTGACATTTATTTACATCTGAAAAAGTAACATTCCAAAAATTATCAGGCTAATATATGCAAGGAGGGAGTATTTTACTCTCATGTGTTACCTTTTTAAAAAATTGTTTTATTGGTTTGTTTAATCTTTTTAGTAGCAGAAATCTGGGTAAATTAATTAGCCTTTCTTAGTTTTTTTCATTTATGATAACAATAATAATAGTAATACACCCTCTACCCACTTATTGACATGGTTAGGTTCCAAAGACCAGGTGGTTATGTGGAAAGCAGCATTATATGAAAAGGAGGACGACCTCATCAAATCTCAAAATGGAGGATGACTACATCATTACTTAACTATCAAATTATATTATTACATAATTGCCGAGAATCATGGCCCAGACAAGTTGACACATAACCTTAACCATCACAGCCAATGCTACTCTTGCCTGGCAACCTGGCAGACGTACATCAGTAATGCAAAAAATAGTTGGATAGAAGATATTTTACTATCATCATAAATGCATATGTTGGATAACAATATAGTCGTAAGTGAGGAGTGCAAATCTCATATGATTATAAGTATCATAACAAATTATGGGTAACATTGCAAAGAATGAAAATTCCAGAACTTCATTGTGTTCATGTGGAATCTGTACATAGACAGTCATTGGAACTGAACAAGGGGATTCTGCATGGTTTAAAATCAAGAAAGGTGTGTGTCAAAGTTGTATTCTTTCACCATACTTATTCAATCTATATGCTGAAAAAAATGAAATGAAAAGCAAATAACACAACCTTTCTCGCTGAAAGTGAAGAAAAATTGAAGCACAGATGATCAAAGACTATAGCCCTCAGTATGGATTACACCTCCACATAAAGAAAATAAAAATCCTCACAAATGGACCAATAAGCAGTATCTTGATAAATGGAGAAAAGATTGAAATCATCAAGATTTCATTTTACTTGGATCCAAAATCAACGCTCCTGGAAGCAGCAGTCAAGAAATCAAATGACAAAAATTAAAGAAAAAAAAAAAAAAGAATTTGAAATCTAACAACAATAGGAAAATAAATCAAATGACATATTACATTGGGCAAATCTTCTGCAAAAGACCTCTTTAAACTGTTAAAAAGCAAAGTTGTCATTTTAAGCACCTCATATGTTATGTGAAAGATGAACAATGAACAAGAAAGACTGAGGAAAAATTGATGCCTTTGAATTACGGTGTTGGTGAAGAATATTAAACATACCATGGACTGCCAGAAGAACAAACAAATATGTCTTGGAAGAAGTACAGCCAGAATGTTCTTTTAGAAGGGAGGATGGTGAGATTTCATCTCACATACTTTGGACACATTATCAAGAGGGACCAATCCCTGAAGAAGGACATCATGCTTGGTAAAATAGAGGGTCAGCAAAAAAGAGAAAGCCTTCTATGAGATGGATTGACACAGTGACTGCAACAATGGACTTAAACATAGCAATGACTGTGAGGATGGCACTGGACCAGGCAGTGTTTCACTCTGTTCTGCATGGTGTCACTAATTTGGAACCAACTTGACAGCACCTAAGAACAATCAACAACAACGTCTCATATGGTTGCTTTAAGGCTTTAAAAAATACATATAAAACAGAATAGTATCTAGCACAAAGTGCATACTATATAGGTGCTAGCTAATTAATAATTATTAATAATAATTATTATTAGCCAAAACATGACTACTGCAATATAGATACAAGAAGGTGAGGACTTACAATTGTGTGTCATGAGTGTATCTGCTTTAACTTCTAATTCTCTTGATAAAACAACAACAAACTAACATAGTAACTCAGTCATAAGAAAAAGTGAGAAAACTAGTACACAAGGATTGTTTTCCAGGTACTACATGCTTCATATATGTCATTGAGTTTTATCTTCAAAACAATTCATAATCTGGTATGATTACTGTATTCTATTTAACAAACCATCAATTATAAAAAGCACACTGTTTTCAATATTGCTAAGAAAAAACACAACTACTTAAATATAATACATCAATTTTAATTTAATTCAGATTTTTTTAAACATTAAAAACTGATTATCTGCTTAGATTTTATGAAATAGTGTAACTCCGTTTTACAGATACTAATCTTTGGGTGGTGCAATTGGTTAAGCACTTGACTACTAACTGAAAGTCTAGCAGTCCAAACCCACCTAGAGGCACCTCAGAAGACAGTCCTAGTGATCTACCTTCAAAAGATTACAGCCTTCAAAACCCTGTAGAGCAGTTCTACTGTGTACACATGGGACTGCCATGAATCAATACTGACTCAATGACAACCAACAACAATAACACAATGAACAATATGAAAATTAAATTAATAAAACATCCCCTTTTACAACAGCATCAAAGAAAGAAAATATAGGAGTAAATATTTGTGATCCTGAGTTAGGCAAAATCTTCTTAGATAAGACACCAAAACCAAACACTTAGGGATGAAATTACAAAAGAAGTACAAAATATATACCCTAAAAACTACAAAACATTGTCAAAAGAAATTAAAGAAGATCTAAGTGCAGTAAAACCTGCAAAAGCCAGAACCTGGGTTAGGGGAAAACGTGTCAGAGAAGAAAAACACAAATATTTTCCAGTAAAAAGAGTGACAGAGAAAAATGGTGACACTGAACCCTTTCAAAGGTGGAGAACTTTCAAGACCTGAAAACAAGGCAGTCCCATTGAGTTCCAGCTCTCACAGGTTTCAATGTCAAAGGAAAGACATTCCACGTTCATGGATCAGTACACTTAACTTTATTAAGGTAGTAATACTCCATAAATTGACCTACAGACTTGACACAATTCCTATCAAAACAATGTCTTTTCAGAAATTGACAAGCTGAAACTAAAATTCATATGGAAATTAAAGGGACAGCCAAAGGAACTGCCAAAACTATCATGACAACAATAAAAAAAGTGGAAAGACTCAGACTTCAGGATTTCAAAACTTCTGACAAAGCTACAGTAACCAAAACAGTGTAGTACTGGCATAAGGACAGATACATACACCAATGGCATAGGACTGAGGCATAGCAATAAATCCTCTCACTTATGGCAAGAGCATTATGATAACTCAATGGAGAAGAAAATAATCTTTTCATCAATTGGTTTGAAGATAACTGAACAGTCACATGTGAAAGAGTGAAGGTGGATGGATCCCTTCCTTATAACATACAAAAAATTAACTCAAAATGGATCATAGGCCTAAATGTAAGAGCTCTTAGAAGGAATGCATGGGAGGAAATCTTTGCGACCTTGGGATAGGCAAAACCTTCATAAATAGAACACTAAAAACATAGCAATGAAAGAAAAAAATAGACCAACTGGACTTCATCAAAATTTAAAACTTCTGTACTTCAAAGGATGCCATCAAGAAAATAAAAAGACAACCCAGGTACTATAAAACTATAGTTATCAAAACTGTATGGTATTGATGAAGAGATAGACAAATAGGTCAGTGGGCCAGAATAGAGGAGTCAGAACTATACCTATATGAATATAACCCATTGCCATTGAGTCAATTCCAACTCACAGTAACCTCCATTGGGTTTCCAAGGCTCCTGTGAAGCCCCTGGTGGGTTTGAACCAGCAATCTTCTGGTTAGCAGCTGCCTTTCCCAGTACACCACCAGAGCTCGTATATAAATATAGTCAAATAATTTTTAATAAAGGAGCAAAGACAATCCAAAGGAGGCAGGAGTCTTTCCAATTAATAGTGCTGTAACAAATGGACGTCCATGTGCAAAAAAAAAAAAGGAATCTAGATACAAAATTTAACTGTAAATGGATCATATATCTAAACTTAAATTGTACAGCTGCAAAGCTATACCTCTTCTAGAAGTCACCTAGGAGAAAATCTAGGGGATATTGGGTTTAGAGATATCTTTTTAGACACAACACCAAAAGCATGATCCATAACAAGAAAAAATTACGTTGGACTTCATTAAAATTTTAAATCTTCTGCTTTGTGAAAGATATTGATAAGAGAATAAAAAGACAAACTACAAACTAGGAGAAAATTTTTGCAAAGCACAAATCTGATGAAGGGGAGTTGTATTCAAGAAAGATAAAGAACTCTTAAAGCTCATCGATCAGAAAACAAACAACCCAATTACAAAATTAGCAAAAGATCTGAACAAAAACTTCACTAAAGACACACAAATGGCAAATAAGCACAAGAAAATACGCTTAATATTGTATGTCTCTAGGGAACTGCAAATCAATACTAAATACCAATACGCCATCAAGTCATATCCGACTCATAGCGACCCCTCCTTGGGTTTCTGAGGTGGTATCACTACAGAAGTAGATTGCCCAACCTTCCTTCCAAGGAGTGGCTGGGTGGGTTTGAACCACCAGCCTTCTGGTTGATTGATGAAGAGATAGACAAATAGGTCAGTGGGCCAGAATAGAGTCAGTGGGACAGATATATGCACATCCATGTGCACACCAGTGCTCCCAATACATAACTCTTAGGAGGCTAAAATCCAAAATACTATCAATATTAAATGCTGACAAGGATGTAGAACAACAGGAACTCTCATTCGTTGCTGGTGGAAATCGAAAATGGTACAGCCACTTTGGAAGACTTGCTGGCAGTTTCTTACAAAGCTAACCATAGACTCACCACTCACACCAACAATCACATTCATAGGTATTTATTCAAATGAGATGAAAACTTATGTCTACATAAAAACTTGCACATGAATGTTTATAGCAGCTTTATTCAGAAATGACAAAAATGAAAGGAACCAAATATTCTTCAATAGGTGAATGAATAACAAATGATGCTACATATATAAAATGGAGTACTATTATTCAGTGATAAAACGGAATTACCTATCAAGTCATAAAAAGACACGGAGTAAGACTTCTCCAAAAGAGAACCTACACATTGGGAAATAATATCTGGCAACGACATATCTGACAAGGGACTTATCTTTAGAATTTATAGAAAACTCCAACACCTCAACAACAAACAGACAAATAATCCAATTTGAAAATGGGCAGAAGACATGAATAGACATTTCAGCAAAGAGGATATTCAAGGGGCCAACAAACATGTGAAGAAATGTTTACAATCATTAGCCATTAGAGAGATGCAAATCAAAATAACAATGAAATACCATTTTGCCCCAGCACTAGTAGCAAAGTTCAATCAGACAGAAAATAATAAATGCTGGCGAGGATGTGGAGAGATTGGGACTCTCATACACTGCTGGTGGGACTGTAAAATGGTACAACCACTGTGGAAAGAAGTATGGCGATTCCTTAAAAAGTAGGAATTAGAAATACCCATTTGATCCAACCATTCCACTACTAGGTATATATCCTAAAGAAGTGAGAGCCAGGACAAGGACAGATATATGCACATCCATGTTCGTCACAGCACTATTTACAATAGCCAAAAGACGGAAACAACCTAGGTGCTCATCAACAGAAGAATGGATATCCAAACTATGGTACATACACACAATGGAATATGATGCAACCCTAAAGAATAATGCAGAATCTGCAAAGCACCACATAACGTGGATGAACTTGGAAGACATTATGCTGAGCAAAGTAAGTCAATCCCAGAAGGACAAATATTGTATTAGTCCATTATTGTAAACAGTCAAGAAAAGGTGTATATATGGAAAGGAAACTTTGTTGGTTAGCAAGCAGTGGTGGGAGGGGAGGGAAAGGAACACAACTAGATAGGTAGAAACAAGTGTTGATTTGGGTGAAGGGAAGGGCAATGTACCAAATGTGAGTGACCAACACAGTGGCATCAAAGAAGAGGAAGACATAGAGAGGTACATGGGACGTACAGACAACAAAGATGAACCCTTTTGTGCATACAGTACTGAGTTCTCAGTGATGGCAAACATTGATACATGGGTGGACAGATGTGTGGACATGCTGAACAATTAACTATGTCTATGGGGGGGTGCCCATGACTATATATAAGGTTGGCAATGTTTCTATAAGTGTATTTGTATGTTTTGTAAGAATGTCCAGGTATATAGTAGAGCTGACAATGGACAGGTTATAGTCACTTCTCAGCCACAGCTAGCTACCAGGAGGGAGTGAGTTGTTGGACCTGTGGGCTTGGGATCATGTTGCAGGGGACATTAAGCTCAACTGGCATAACATACTACACAAAAACACTGTTCCACACCCTACTTTGGTGAGTAGCAACTGGGATCTTAAAAGCTTGAAAGCAACCATCTAGATGCAACTATGGATCTCTCCTCATCCAGACCAAAGAAGAATGAAGAAAACCAAAGACACATGGAAACAATTAGTCCAAGTGACTGGTACACCATGAAATCCTCAGCCTATATGACTATGAAACCACAAGAACTAGATGGTGCCTGACTACCACTGTCAACCACTTGGAGGGGGATCTATGTAGGAGATCCTGGATAGAGAGAAAGAACAATGTGGAACAAAACTCAAAATCATAAAAATTTAAAAAAAAAGGGACCAGGTTTGCTGGTCTGATATCTGATAGAGCCTGGTGGAACCTCTGAGACTATGGCCCCTAGCTGCTCTTCAGGTTTGGAGTTAAACCCACTCCTGTGGCTTCCACCCAAACAAAAAACATGCATATGAGCTGAACATTTACATTAGGTAGATACACTCCTTGTAGAGATCGAACATGGGAGAATAGAAGGGCTGTGTACGTACAGGGAGACAGCTTGGGAGGCAGGAGTGCATGGAGGGATGGACACAGGGAAGAGGTAACTATGGGAGGAAGTGGGAGGGGAGCTGTTGCATTGTGGGAAATTGCAATCAATGTCATGAGACAAAGTATATGTGAACTGCTGTATGCAAGATGAATTTCCTCTGTAAACTTTCACCCAACTCACAATAAAAAAAGAAAGAAAGAAAGAAGAGCCAGGAGTGAAGCGAATCCTTGGGATCCGAGATTCCTGAGCTGACCTCCTTGCTCCAGGAGGCAGAGAACTGTGACACCAGAGATGGTGAGAAGCAGCAGCAGAGAAATGACAGTAGCAAAGGCAAGAGAATCAAGCACAAGACAGGAGCACAAAGCTGCTTCTTTGGGCAGGAGGTTTGCTGGTGGAATGGGGTGCCTCTCAGCATTAGCAGAGCTAAAAGAACTTTGTAACACTTGCCCAAGCAGGGCAGGGGCCAGGGCAAGGAGTTGAGAGACCTGCCTTCGGGCACAGCTGAGGGAGGACTATCCTGATCAAAGCACTGTATCTTGAGTGTTCCTGATCCTGAATTGTCACCTGTTACTTCCCTAATAAACCGCATAATTGTGAGTTATCATCTGTGAGTTCTGTGTGGCCATTTCAACAAATTATCAAACTCAGCAGAGCAGCAGAGAGTGCCTGTGGCAGAATGGTTGGGACAAGAATTGGTTAAGAAGGCTGGAAGGTAGAGGCATGTCTGACTTCTACCTCATAGAAATCAGCAGCCTTGGGTTGTTGATGCTGATCCTTCTCCATCCTTGTGAAATTAGAGGAGGTCAGATGCTGTTCCCCCCAATTTTTACAGATAGATTGCATTCGAAATCTATTCTGCCACTTATTAGCTGTGTAACCTTAGGCTAAATTCTTGTTTTCCCTAAACGTTAGATTTTCTTATCTGGAAAATGCAGATAATAATGGTATCTGCTTTATAGGGTTGTGTTGGGGATTAAATAGAACAATGTATCTAAAGCACTTTACACACTGTGTGGCATATAGTAAGAACTCAGTAAATAAAGCTAATTATATATATTTTTATCACTAAGTGCTTTAACCATCAGCACATATAAATGGATCAATATCAATCTCCAGTTAAGTTTCCAGCAGCAAAGTCAGTCTCTGACCCTATCCTATATACTACTTTCATCAATAGTTGACTTAAGTTACAAAAAAGCATACCAATCAAATTTCCTGATGACAGGGTCAGTGGAAGATAATTCATACAATAGATGACAGATTCAGGTCCAAAAGAATACGTTAATGGTGGGATAATATGATGACTGAAATAAAATGGGATTTAATATAGGTACACATAAAGTATTTAACTTAGTACCCAATAGATACTAAAAATAGAATGTGTGAAAAAGGCCTGGGGTTCTAGGTCACTGAAAGTTAGAGAAGAATTAATGTTGTAAAATGGCTGCCTATAGTACTAGTGTAATTTTAAGCTACATTGTAGAAGTATAATGTTCAAATGAGAGAAATATTCTGCTCTACAGTGCCCATACTATGTCTCAAACAGTATATTCAATTACAAAAGACACACAAAAGAGGTGTTGAGAAACTGAAATTTGTTCACATAAAAGTGATTGGGATGGTGGGGGACTTGATGATAACAGGGATGAAAAATAACTTTTTTAAAAAAAGGAATAAGAAGAAGACTTAAAGGCTGACTTCTTCAGATTTAAAGATCTGAAAGCTCCCTATGTAGATGAGGGACTGGTCTTACTCTGTGTGGGCTAGAAAGCAAACATAAGACAGATTAGAAAACAACAGTAACAAACAGTGAAACAGATTAATATATATAATATAAAAAGAAGCATCTAACAATTAGAATTGTTTCAAACTTGGGCCAATTTCTTTACAAACAGTAAATTTTCTTCACTAGAAGTCTTCCAACAGAGGATAAAGAAGACTGTTTGCTAGAATAATTCTGAGGGGAAAATTAGTTTAGATGACCACTTTCTAACTACAAAATTCCAGCCCTAAACTAAGACAAGGAAGAGAAATGTGCACAGGGTTACCATGAGTCAGAGACGACTCAATGACACCCAGCAACAACAACAACAAATGCACAGACACTCTAGCTAACAGGGGTGGGAAGGTGAATGGGACTATACTCATAAATATAAATAGGTTTAACAGAGGCTATCTCTACTTACATATTTATATTTATATGTGCTGCAAATATATCCATAAATGTCTGAGTCATAACCAAACAGCTTGAGGGTATGAAGGCTCTGGACCATAATCTTGGGGGACACCAAGGTCAACTGGCATAACATAGTCCACAAATACAATGTTCTACATCCTGCTTTGGTGAGTAGTGACTGGGGTCTTAAAGCTTGTGAGCAGCCATCTAAGGTGAAACTATTGGTCTCTCTCCATCTGCAGCAAAGAAGAGTGAAGAAAATCAATGATGCAGGAAACAATTAGGCTAAAGGACTAATGGAGCAGGTAAACCCCAGCATCCATGACCCTGAGATCAGAACTAAATGGTGCCTGACTACCACTGCTAACCACTCTGAAAGGGATCACAATAAGAGGTCCTTGATAGAGTAGTAGAATATATGGAACAGAATTCAAAATCATAAAAAAGCCCAAGTTTACTATACTAGTCTGATGAAGACTGGTGAAACCCTCAAGTCTATGTCTCTTGGACACCCCTCAAAGTAGGAACTGAACTTAACCCCCATGACTGACCTAGCTACCAAACAATAGACAGACGTATAAGGTGAACAATACTATCAGGAGATTATGCACTCATTGTAACAATCAAGCATATGAGGTCAAGAGGACAGTATCTGCCCAGGGATAGAGCCAGGAAGATGGGAAGTTTTGGAAAAGAAGAACAAAGTGAAGGGGAGGGTGTAGGAAAGAAGTGGAAAGAATGCTGTTACTGTGTGGGGATTGTCGTAAATGTCACAAAACAGAATGTGCATGGATTGTTGAATGGAAAACCAATTAGCTCTGCAAACTTTCACCCAAATCACAATAAACAAAAATAATAATAACTGAAATAATAATTATAAAAAGCAGCAAGAAAGAAGCAAATCATCACATTTAAGTGTTCCTCAGTAAGATTAAAGGAGCTCTGGTGGTGTAGTGCCAGAAGGCTGGCAGTTCAAACCCACCAGCCACTCCTCGGAAGGAAGGTTGGGCAATCTACCTCCGTACTGATACTGCCTCGGAAACCCAAGGAGGGGTCGCTATGAGTTGGGTCCAATTCGACGGAAGATTAAATATCGATTTCTCTTAAGGAACCATGGAGGCCAGAAAGCAGTGGGATGACATTTAAAGTGCTGAACGAAAAAATCATTCAAATAAGAATTCTACATCCAGCAAAACTGTCTTTCAAAAATAATCCAAATTAAAACATTCACAGATAAATAAAAGTGGAATGAGTTCATTAATGTGAGCCTGGTCCTAAAGACTTGCTAAAAAAAAGTCCTTCAGGTTGAAAAGAAATGACACTACACAGTTACTCGAAAACATGAAGAAAAGTAGTCTCCAGTAAAGGTAATTTTATGGGCAAATATAAAAGTTAGTTTTCTGCTATTTCAGTGTTGTAATTTTCATATTTATCTTGCATGATTTAAAGACAAATTAATAAAAAATGATTTTATACTTATTTTATTGGATACACAACGTATGAAGATTTAATTTGTGACACCACTACGACAAAGGGAGAAGACAGCAATATAGGAACAGAATTTTTGTATGTTATGGAAGTTAAGTTCATATCTATTTAAACTAGATAGTTTAAATGTAGGATATTAAATGTAATTCCCAAGGTAATTGCAAAGAAAGTATCAAAAAATATATACACAAAAGAAAATGAGAAGATAATTAAAATGAGCACCACACAAAAAAAATCAACTAGACAAAATACTTGGCAGTACTGAATGAAATGAGAGAAAAAAGAAGGCATAAAGAACACACAAAATAAATGTAAAATGGTAGAAATAAATCCTTACTGGTATTACTTTATTTGTAAATGGATTAAACTCTCCAATCAAAAGGCAGAGATTGCTGAATGGATAGGAAAATCTGATCCAACTACATGCTGTCTACAGAAGACCCGTTTTAGGCCTAAAGATGCTATAGGCTGAAAGGGAAAGGATAGGACAAAAACAGTTTATTAATATCAGACAAAATAGACTTTAAGTGAAAATTTCTTAGTAGAGACAAAAAGGACATTATATAATGATAAAAGGGTTAATTCATCAAGAATATATAAAAATTATAAATATATATGCACCTAACATCAGAGTCTGAAAATAGATGATGCAAACATTGACAGGAAAAAAAAAAGGGAGAAAGACAGTTTTACAATAATAGTTATTAGGAGCTCTGGTAGCATAATGTCTAAGGCATTTGACTGTTAACCAGAGTTGGAGATTTCAATATACCTTTTTCAGTAACAGACAGACTATGTAAACAAAAGATCAGTAAGGAAATAGAGAGCTTGAACAATACTACAAATCCTCTAGACCTGACCGACATATATAAAACACTCTACCCAACAGCAGAAGACACATTTTTCTCCAGTGTACAAGGATCATTCCCCAGTATAGAGCATATGTGAGATTATAAAACAAGTCTCAATAAATTTTACAAGACTGAAATTATACAAAGTTATCTTCTCTGATGACACAGAATGATTCTAGAAATCAGTAACAGAAAAAAAACTGGGAATTTCTCAAATATGTGAAAATATAAGAACACACTATTTAACAACCAATGAGATTAAGAAGAAATTGCAAATGAAAGAAGGAACATTACTACTGACTATACAAATAAGGATTATAAGAAATTACTATGAAGAACAGTACACCAACAAATTAGATAACCTAGATGAAATGGACAAATTCCTAGAAACATACAAACTACCTAAATTGACTCAAGAAGAAACAAAAAATGTCAACAAACCTATAATAAGTGAAGAGACTGCCATCAGTAATCAAAAATTACTGGACAATGAATAAGGAAAACTGAAGAAGAGTTGATGCTTTTGAGTTGTGGTGCTGGCGAAGAATGCTGAAAGTACTGTGGACTGCTAAAAGAACTAACAGGTCTGTCCTGGAGGAAGTGCAGCCAGAATGGTCCTTGGAGGCAAGAATGGCCAGACTTCGTCTCACCTACTTTGGTCACGTTGTCAGAAGGGACAATTCCCTGGAAAAGGATGTCACGTTTGTAGGGTGGAGGGCTGAAGAAAGAGGGGAAGGCCCTCAACAAGATGGACTGACACAATGGCAGTGGCGATGGGCTCAAGTATAGCCAGGATCGTGGAGCTGGCTCAGGACCAGGTGGTGTTTCGTTCTGCTGTGCAGAGGGTCTCTATGAATCGGAGATGACTTGATAGCACCTAACAACAACAACACAACAATCAAAAATATTCCAACAAGGAAAAGTCCAGGACTAGATGGTTTCTCTGGTGAATTCTACCAAACATTTAAAGAATCAACATCAAATCTGCTCAAAATCTTCCAAAATATAGAAGAGGAGAGGGCATTTCCTAACTCATTCTATGAAGAGTTACCCTGATAACCAGAATCAGAAACAGACATAAGAAAAGAAAAACATGGACCACTATACCTTATGAATAGAGATGGAAAAATCCTCAATAAAATGCTAGTAAACGGAATTCAACAGCACATTAAAAGGATCACATAACACAACCAAGAGGGATATATCCTAGGAATGCATGGGTGGTTATACATAAGAAAATTAATCAATGTAATACACATTAATAAAATGGGAGGGGAGATATGATCATCTCAATTGATGCAGAAATAGGCATTTGACAAAATCCAATCCCTTTCATGATTTAAAAAAAAAAAAAAAGACACTCAGCAAACTAAGAATAGAAGGAAATTTCATCAACATTATAGAGGACATTTATGAAAAACATGTAGCTTACCTCATACTCAATTGAGAAATACTGAAAATGCTCCCCTCTAAGATCAGGAACAAGATAAGGGTGCTTTCACTATTTCTGTTCAACACTATACTGGAGAGAGCTCTGGTGGCATAGTGCCTAAGGCATTTGACTGCTAACCAGAAGGCTGGCAGCTCAAACCCACCAGCCACTTCTTGGAAGGAAGGTTGGGCAATCTACTTCCGTAGTGATACCACCTTGGAAACCCAAGGAGGGGTTGCTATGAGTTGGGTCCGACTTGATGGCAGTGCATTGCGTTTGTTGTTACCGTACTGGAAGTTCTAGCCAGAACAATTAGGCAAGAAAGAAAAATAAAAGGCATCCAAATCAGAAAGGAAAAGTAAAACTGTATCTGCAGAGAACATAATCTCATATATGTTGTTGTTGTTATGTACCTTCGAGTCAGACCCGACTCACAGCGACCCCTCCTTGAGTTTCTGAGGCAATATCACTACAGAAGTAGACTGCCCAACCTTCCTTTCAAGGAGTGGCTGGTAGGTTTGAACCGCCAGCCTTCTGGTTAGCAGTCAAGTGCCTTAGGCACTATGCTACCAGAACTCCCAATTTCACATATAGAAAAATCACAAAGAATCCACAAGAAAGCTACCAGAACTACTAACAAATAAATTTAACAAATTGGCAAGGTATAAGATCAACACAAAAATCAGTTTCTGTATACCAGCAATCAAAAGTAAATCAAGAAAACAACTTATTTACAACAGCATCTAAAATAATAAAGTATCTAGGAATTTAACCAGGAGTGGTAAAAGACATACACAATGAAAACTATAAAACATTGTTGAAAGAAATTAAAGACCTAAATAAATAGAAAAATATTCTGTGTTCACAGATGGGAAGACAATATTGTTACAACGTCTATACTACCCAAAGCAATCTATAGATTCAACATAATCCCTACAAAAATTCCAACAACCTTCTTTACAGAAATGGAAAAGCCAATCCTCAAATTCAAATGGATTGCAAAGGGTCCCAAATAGCCAAAGCAATCTTGAAAAAAGAACAAGTAGGACAACTTACACTTCTCAATTGCAAAATATACTATGTAAAGCTAGAGTGATCAAAACAATATGGCACTTGTATAAGGACAGACATAAAAACCAATGAAATACAACTGAGAGCTCACAAATAAAGCCAAACATCTATAGCCAATTAATTTTTGACAAGGGTGCCAAATCCATTCAATGGAGAAAGACTAGTAGTCTCTTTAGCAAATGATACTGGGACAACTAGAGTCCATATGCAAAAGAATGAAGGTGGACTCATACTTCACACCATAACCAAAAATATAAAAATTAACTCAAAATGGATCAATGTCTTAACAATAAGAACTAAAATCATAAAACTCTTAAAAGAAAATAGGGATTAAGCTTTAAAATCTTGCTTTTGACAATAGGAGTCTTAGATATGACGTCACAAGCATGAGCAACAGAAGAAAACAAACTGAACTTTATCAAAATGAAAAGAAAATTTCTTTATCAAAGAACGTTATCAAGATACCTAGAGAATAAGAGAAAATATTTGGCAATCATATAGCTGATGAAAGTTCAATATCCAGACTATGGAAAGAACTCTTAGCACAACAAAAAGACAAACAATCCAATTTAAAAATGAGCAAAGGACTTAAATGGACATTTCTCCAAAGAAGATATACAAAAGGCCAATAAAGACATGAAAAAAATGTTCAGTACCATTAAAAGAAAAGCAAAAACAAAAAACTAAACTTGTCATCAAGTGAATTCCAACTTGTCAATTCCATGTATCAGAGTAGAAATTTCTTCATAGTGTTTTCTTGGCTGCAATCTTTACAGAAGCAGACTGCTAAGCCTTTCTTCTGTGGCACTGCTGGGTAGGTTTGAAGCGCCAATCTTTAAGTGAAGTTGTTGTTATGTGCCGTCGAGTTGGTCCCAACTCAGAGAGATCCTTTCTTGGGTTTCCAAGGCAGTATCACTATGGAAGTAGATTGCCCAACCTTCCTTCAGAGGAGTGGCTGATGGGTTTGACAGCCAGCCTTAAGTGAAGTAGTAAACGCAAACTGTTTGCACAGCCCAGGAACCTTCATTAGCATTAAGGAAATGCAAATGAAAGCCACAATGAGATGCCATCTCACACTCACTAAAACCAAAATAACCAAGCCTATTGCCCTCAACTTGATTCCAATTCACAGCGACCCTATATGACAGAGTAGAACTGCCCTATAGGGTTTTCAAGGCTGTAAATCTTTACAGAAGCAGACTGCCTCATCTTTCTTCCATGGAGAAGTGGTGGGTTCAAACTAACCTTTTGGTTAGCAGCTGAGTGCTTTAACCACTGTGCCACCAGAGCTCCTCTCACACCCACCAGAATGGCTATTATCAGAAAAAGGGAATATAACAAGTCTTGGTGAAGAGATGGGAAAATTTAGACCCTTGTACATTGCTAATGGGAATGTAAACTGATGCTGCCATTTTGAAAAAGCCTGCAGTTCCTCAAAAAGTTAAATAAGTTATCTTTTTACTCAGCAATTCCACCCCAAGAGAAATGAAAACATATACCCACACAGAAACCTGTACACAAATGTTCACAGCAGCATTATTCGTAATAACCCAAAATTTATAACAACCCAAATGTCCATCAACTGAGGAAATGATAAATGATTAAATTATTCAGCCACAAAAAGTAAAAAAAAGTACTAATACATGCTACAACATTGATGAACCTTGAAAAGATTATGTTCAGTGAAAAAAAAAGTCAGTTACAAAAGACTACATATTAATTAATATGAAATGTCCAGAATAGGCAAACCTTCAGAGACAGAGAACAGATTAGTGGTTGCTTATGACTGGGAACAACGGAGTGACTGGAGCTGATAGCTAAAAGAGTACAAGGTCTCTTTTTTGAGGTAATGAAAAATGTTCGTAGTTAACTGTGGTGATGGTTGTACACTCTGTGAATGTACTAAAAGTTACTAAATATTATGCTTTAAATGAGTTACCAGTAGGTATGTGAATTTTATCTCATTAAAGTTGTAACTAAAAACAAAATTAAAAGCACACATTCCTATCCATTTATATGAAATTTCCAGAATGCACAAATCTATAAAGAAAGTAAATTAGTAGTTGCTAGGGTGGGATGGGGAGGTGGGAGTGATGGCTAAAGGGTATAGAATTTCTTTCTGGGTAATGAGAATATTCTAAAATTGATTGTAATGCTGGTTGTACAAATCTGTGAACATAATGAAAGTCACTGAACTATACATGTTAAATGGGTGAACTGTAAGGTATATTAATTATATCTCAATTAAAACAAAACAAAACACAGACATAAGTACCCAGAAGAGCACAAAGTTTAGAGATAGTAGGTGCAGGGATAAACAATTCACTTGTGTAGAATAGTTCATCCCCTGAGTCTAGAGTAAAGGAGACATTAATATAACATAAATCCCAATCGAGAACCATTAGAATATGACCTTCTCCTACCACTATAACCACACAGTTGAATTAATTCTAGGTTATGCAGTGACTTAGCTAGTATATATACTTTATTGTCACATTTACTCAGGTCAGTTTTCTATAAAATAAAAAGGCAAGTAATTTTCCAGTTTTAATTTTTCAGTGTAAACAGGTGCAAAAATGACATGAGGGCATATCTAATCTCCTCTAACTTCACAAGCAGGGAGGAGGATCAAGAACAGCAGCCTAAGGCTGACTCCTACAGAGGTAAGACATGTCACCACTCTCTAACCTTTTTACCAATTCTGATATCAACCACTGAACTCCCTATTTCTCTGCTAGGTTTAATAATTCATTGCAACGGCCACAAAGAACTCACATACAATACTTATGATTATAGGGTATATTAGGGAAATAACAGGTTACAATTCAGGATCAGGAACAACTCAGAATATAGATCAATCAGGACAGCCTCTTCTCAGCAATGGCTCTCTCTAACCCTTGGCCTCTGCCCTGTGTAGGCAGGGCTCTTATAGCTCTGCCAGTAAGTGCCTAGAAGTACCCTACTCTGCTAATAAACCGTGGCCTGAAGGCACTCAGCTTTCTTGCTCTGCAGATCCAGAAGCCCTGCACTGTCTCCTGCCAGGTATGCTGCCGATTCCTCTGCTGTTGCTTGCTAGCTCTCACCGTCTCAGCAAAGTATTACAGTTCTCTCTCTATCTTCTGAGTCAAGGAGGTTAAGTGCAGGGATCTCAGGTCCAAAGATGTGCTCTACTGCTGGTTCTTCTTTCCTGATGACAAAGAAACTCCCCACTTTCTGCCTCTTGGATGTTTATTGTAAGCCTAGCAGGATGGCAAAGCTGACCAAACCCCACATTATGGCTCCATATAGACTTGTTTGCTTGGTCCTACCCCCACAAGAGTGCCATGAACCTTATATACATTATTAACAAGCTCTCCAATACCCTTGTTGGGCCACAAGCCCCTTACATTTGCACAGTCTCCTCCAATCCTCTGGTGGGAGTCACAAAGACTATGGCTAGAAGAACCATACCAAGCAATTCTCTGCACTATAACAGGTTTATAAGGAAAACCTTCAAAAAGTTTCAGCAACTCCCCTGGGAAGAAACTTGGGCAGACAGTAATTGTATTTGACAGCAGCAATTACATGCAAGGTTGGCGATTAGAAAACCATTAATTATGGGTGCAGAAATTGCTCTGGTATCTTCTGTTAAGATTGAGAGTCAACTCAAAGAAAATCCATAGCAAACTTCACCTTGGATGCAGTTGACCCAGGAACTCCACTCTCAGAGAGTATATGAAGAGTGGGAATATAGCATAGCTGGCACAAAGAACATTTTTTTGATGATAAACTGATAAAGCATGAACTCGGAACAAATTATACACAATTCTAAAATTATGCTGCATATAATTCTAAATTATATGCAACTTCTGAAGAATACCAGTAAAACTCACACAATGAATATGGCTAAATGTTTATATTTAGCAAGAGTCCAAATAAATAATCTTTCATAATAAACACTACAACAAAAGATTACTAAGCATTTGGAAATTACATCAAATAGACAATCTTGGAAACCTGGAAACTCTGGACATATCAGAAAGACACCAGAAAAAGCAAACTCTCCCTAAAAACAGTAATAGGAACATGTCCTTAGTTTCCGCTTCCTTCATATACACCACTGAAAAACTAAAACAAGCCTGGAAAAAACAGTGGGTGCATTTGAAGAGAGAACATGTAGGGACAGGAGAACCATGGGACTAAAGGTTGGACAACAGCAGTATAAAAGTTGTATAGCAGTACAACTTGAGGCTTGAAAGGTCCAACCACCTATGAAGGTAGATTCTCTTAGCAAGTAGAGAGAGGCTACACTTGCTCACATGGAAAAGCTACCCCAAACCTTAGTCTGGCAGTCCTAAACTTTCCTAGTAGGCAGACTGTTCCTAAGGGCTTTGGTTTCAGAGGGATCTACCTTTTCTCAGCATTCACCTGGAGAATCCTGAGAACAGAAATTCCTCTCTGACTCCATCACACTTTGTCTCAGCAGAAGACTGGAAATTACTAACTCCCTGGTCCACTAGACTAGGATGAAAATTACATCTTACTTTGCCTGTCAGTCTCTTACTGCTTAAAGGCCTAAACAGGCAGACCTAGTGCTAAGGAATCCTAAAGACATCAATTGTCATTGTTAGGTGCTGTTGAATTGATGTCAACTCATAGGGACCCCATGTACAATAGAACGAAACACTGCCCGATCCTGCGCTTCCTCACGATTGTTTGATATGCTAGAGGCCACTGTTGCAGCCACTGTGTCAAACTATCTCATTGAGGGTCTTCCTCTTCTCTACTGACCTTCTACTTTACCGAGCATGATACCCTTTTCCAGGGATTGGTCCCTTCTGACCAGAGTACATGAGACAAAGTCTGGCCATTCTCACTTCTAAGGAGCATCCTGGCTGTACTTCTTTCAAGGCAGATTTATTTGTTCTTCTAGCAGTCTATGTTACATTCAATATCCTTCACCAACACCACAACTCAAATGCGTCAATTCTTCTGTAGTCTTCCTTATTCATTGCCCAGCTCTCGTATGCATGAGGCTACTGAAAATAACATGGCTTGGGTCAGGTACACCTTAGTCTTCAAAGTCACAACTTTGCTCTTTAACACTTTAAAGAGGTCTTTTGCAACAGATTTGTCCAGTGCAATATGTCATTTGATTTCTTGACTGCTGCTTCCATGGGCACTCATTGTGAATCCAAGTAAAATGAATTCCTTGACAACCTCAATCTTTTCTCCATTTATCATGATGTTGTTTATAGGTCCAGTTGTGAGGATTTTTGTTTTCTTTATGTTGCAATGTAATCCATACTGAAGGGTGTATGTAGTCTTTGATTTTCATCATTAAGTGCTTCAAGTCTTCACTTTCAGGAAGCAAGCAATCATCAGTAAGCAGAGAAAAATTACAATCATTTAAGGAGCGGGACAGGCTAACCTTAATCATAATGAGAGTGCTTCTGAGAAAAGTAAAATTGAAGAAACAGAAGAGAACTTCTGTACAAAGACATGCAAAGACATATAAGCGAACACAAACACTAAATGCATTATTCCGTAAAAATTTATCATACTACAAACATTAACTTTATATAACTTTTGATAATATACATCCCAGTTTAATATATCTTTCTTACAGCATGGCTCAAAACAGCCCTTCAGTGAATAAGCATGATTTAGCAACTGGAACATTTTCAAAAAGACAATGAAAAATATACATAATTGTTAGAAACACATTCCAAAAGCACACATGTCATATTATGAGACATAATTTTTGTTAATAAATATCCCTAACTTAGTTCAACTTAATTCAACACAGTAGTACTTTTAAGCACTTACTCTCTGAAACACTGAGCTCATCAGTGAAGTATATAAATCAAGGCACCTGCTCTCAAGACATTTTGAATTACCAGAGGTTTAGGATATGTTACCACATAAAACAGGTAGAAAACAAAAAAAAACATGACCTGATATTAAAATGGAATATTAAAATATATGCTATAGACAATAAATGTGATCATTTATAGAAATGGACTAGAGGCTTCATGGAGTAAAGAGGACTTGAACAGGGATCGGGAAGGAAAAAGAAAAACCATAGGTGGAAACAGTAAAGAAGGTATCACAGCAAACAGTGAATAAAGAAAGGCATAATAAACCCAGTGTTTGGGGAACTCAGAAGGTACATGGGGGTCAAATTTACGTTATGTAAAGTTACAAATAAGTCTCAATTCATAATGTTGGGGGATAGAGATATATGTTGCAAAGCACACTGAAAATAAGAATTATAAGCTTAGATTTGAATGAATGGTTCCTGAGAAGTCAGGTATAAAACTAATTTATGTTAGGTACAAAACTAATTTTTGTCATTTTCCCGTTAGCATTCATTATAAAAGGTAAGTTATGCTCCAGTATAAAACTGTTCATCTCCACATAATACAATCACATTTAGAATGTACCAAAATTTTTAAAAACATATATCATAATATTAGTGGTATTTTGGGGGATCTCAATACTGTAAAAACACTAAAAATAATTTATAACTATAAATAATTAAAATACTGAAAATAGCAAACTCATCAGGCAATCCGGTAGTATTAAAATATTCCATTGTTCAAGAAGAAATTTCCAATATTTTAGTAATTTGGATCTAATCTATTTCTATTTTTGAAACCATGATTATTTAACATTTTTTGCTCTCTTTCCATAACTATAACTTACTGTTTTATTTCCTAATGTTTCTTTCCAATTGTATCTGTACATCCAAAAAAAAACCCAAACTCACTGCCATCAAGTTGGACCCGAGTAGTCATAGTGACCCCTCCTTGGGTTTCCGAGGCAGTATCACTACAGAAGTAGATTGCCCAACCTTCCTTCCGAGGAGTGGCTGGTGGGTTTGAACTGCCAGCCTTCTGGTTAGCAGTCAAACGCATTAGGCACTACTTCACTAGAGTTCCTGTATCTGTACATACTAGTCTGTTAAATGTATACATGGATGTGAGCAACTAGCAGTTCATAAAGACAGAAACTGAAATGTTCAATCCTAGCTTAGCTAAGGAGACTCAATTCAAATTAGCTAGGACTTAGAGCTGGAAAAGAGCTAATGCACAGCCTAATGATGATGGGCAAAAAAGACACTGGCCCTTTTATTATTTTATTCCCAATATAAAGATCTGTTTAATTTACAGTTTGTGCTCAACTACTAAACTAAAAGCTAGTGGATAAAAATCTACCCAGTGGCACCAGAGAAGAAAAGCCTGGTGATCTGCTTTTGTGAAGATGACAGCCAAGAAAACCTCATGGAAGGGTTTTACTCTGTAACATGTGATGTCACCATGTATCACAAGACATTCAACAGCAAGGGGTTTGATTTAGGGATCTCATTAATAACTGTGGTTGTTGTTGCTGTTGTTAGTTGCTATCAAGTGGGGTCTGATTCATGGCAACCCCATGTAAACAGAGTAAAACTACTCAGTAGGGCTTTCACCACTGTGATGTTTCTGAAGCAGACTGCCAGGCCTATCTTCTAAGGCTTCTCTAGGTGGGTGTGTTCTACCAACACTTCAGCTAGAAATCTAGTGCTTAACTATTTGTACCATCTGGGGATTAGTCCATTTAAAAAAAGTGTTCTCACACATTCATTTTAGTTTAAGTGTAATACCCACACAGTAAGAGGAGTTTGGCACTCAATCTGGCAACATGTGTGCCATGCTAAGATTTTCAAGTTCCATGCAAAAAAAAAAAAAAAAAAAAAAATCAAACTTAATTTATTATTTAATTTGTAATTTTCTTAGTGTACCTTCTATTAAATGAGGGATACTTGTACAGGAAAATGATTGTTATACAACTAGTCATATTTATAAAACTCTCTTAAATTTTAGAAAGGGAGAAGTCAAACATCCATGATCTAAAAAACTTAAAAGCTGGCAAACTGCATGTGTTTACTCTAGGTGTCTTCTTTTTGGAGGATACAGGTTTAATTCAGTAAATTCTAGCTTAAAATGTACAATCAAGTCATTTTATGTTTTTTATGTTAATTGTTGTTTTGTCAGGTGCCAGAGAGTCAGCTCCGACTCAGAGCAAACTAAGTACAACAGAAGGAAACACTGCCTGGTCCTGTACCAACCTCACAATCCTTGCTATGCTTGAGCACGCCATTGCAGCCACTGTGTCAATCCATGAGGGTCTTCCCCTTACTTGCTGACCCTCCACTTTACCAAGCATGTTATCCTTCTCCAAGGAATGGTCCCTTCTGACACCACAAAAAAAGTAGGTAAGACTATGTCTGGCCATTCTTGCTTCCAAGGAACATTTCAGGGTACAGTTCCTCCAGGACAGATTTGTTTGTTTTTCTAGCAGTCCATGGTATTTCAGTATTCTTCATCAACACCACAATTCAAAGACATCAATGGCTCTTCAGTCTTCCTTATTCATTGTCTAGCTTTTACATACACATGAGGTAACTGAAGATACCATGGCTTGGGTCAGGTGCATCTGTCTTCAAAGTGACATCTTTGCTTCTTAACATTTTAAAGAGGTCTTCTGCAGCACATTTGCCTAGTGCAATATGATGTGTGATTTCCTGACTTCCATGGATGCTGACTATGGATCCTACTAAAATGAAATCCCTAACAACTCCAATCTTTCCTCCCTTCATCATGATGTTGCTTATTGGTCTAGTTTTGAGGATTTTTGTTTTATGTTGAGGTGTAATCCATACTAAAGACTGTAGTCTTTGATCTTCAACAGCAAGTGCTTTAAGTTATCTTCACTTTCAGCAAACAAGGCTGTGTCATCTGCATATTGCAGATCGTTAATGAGTCTTCCTCCAAACCTGATCTCATGTTATTCTTCATACAGTTCAGCTTCTCAGATTATATGCTCAGCATACAGATTGTGTAAGTATGGTGAAAGGATACAACCCTGACGTACACTCCTCCTGATTTTAAACCACGTATTATCTCCCCTTGTTCTGCTCAAATGACAGCCTCTTGGTCTATGTACAGGTTCCTCATGATCACAATTAAGTGTTCTAGAATTCCTGTTGTTCACAATGTTATCCATAAATTGTTATGATATATAGTCAAATGCCTTTACATAGTCAGTAAAACACAGGTAGATAGATATCTTTCTATATTCTTTCCTTTCAGCTGAGATCCATCTGACATCAGCAATGCTATCACTTAATTATATATCTTAATTATATTTGATTTTTAAAAGCAAGAAACTAACAACATAAAACTGAAATGTAAATACAGCATACTTAAGAGGGATTTCCTGGGACTATTTATGACTACTTTTTACAAAAAAATTTTCATATTTTCTATAAAAAATATTTGCTACACATGTAGATTTAGAAGCAGCCTCTGCAATGGGGTTGTAAATTCCATAGCAATTAATAAATTTAGAGTCATTTATTTTCAAAGTACCCATAATATTTTTGATTTAAAAGAAACTTCCATTGACTAGGTAGGAAAAGATATAATAAGTACTATAACCTAAAATAGTAGTTTTAAAACTAGATTGGCCAAAAAGCACAATTCTAAAAAGAAACTAATGAACTTCTTTTTTTTAAGTCATTCTTAACTGACAGCCTAGTCTGAATCTGTTTTATCACTTCTAAAGTTCTCAGAAGGAAGGATATCTGTAAATTATATCAAGCAATGCCCAAAATTCCTATACTCCTAAAAAATAAAGAACCACAAATCTTACAAAATTTTGCTCACTATAGTTAATATTCAACACATTAGATATCACCAGTAAACTGAATAAATGCCTTCTTTACAGGAAAAAAACAAAAACCAAAAAAAACCACCCTCAACTTTATACAGAATGGCAAGAGGCTCCAAATAACTAAAGCAATGATGAGAAGAACAAAGCCATATTTTAAAACATATTACAGAGATGTAAAGGAAGATGGCGAACTAGGCAGAAAGACTGCACAGACCATCTCCAACAAAGAGAGGGAAACCCATTAACACAGACACAGAAGATAATCTTGGACCCCTGAGTCATGAAGGGAAGGATATAGAAGTGGACTAAACCCCAACTAGCAGAAGAATGTGTGCGAAAATACCAAAAAAGGAGACAGACGGAGCTGCAGTCTGGCAGCCATCCTGAGTGATCCTGATGGCACAGACAGCTTGGAGATTCCCAAGTGGCCGTAGGACTTAAGAATTAACCTAAAAATCACCCTGCTAGCTAGGGACTGCACGGAGGACTGTGCACAGTGGCTGGGGAACAAACGGAGAAGGTGAAGAGAAAGGTAGGCTGAGCTGTGGACTTTTGCTGGTCCGGAGGTTGCCGCCATTTTCTGGTTTAAAAAGCGGCTTGACTATTTTGGATATTTAAAGAGACAGCGCTGTCACAGATTCCTGTGGTGGTAGGACTTAAGAATTAACCTAAAAATCACCCTGCTAACCAGGGACTGCACGGAGAACTGTACACAGTGGCTGGGGAACAAATGGAGAAGGTGAAGAGAAAGGTGAGCTGAGCTGTGGACTTTTGCCGGTCCAGAGGACACTGCCATTTTGAAAGTTTAAAAAGAGGCTTGACTATTTTGGATATTTAAAGAGACAGCGCTCTCACAGATCCCTGGGGCTTAAGAACACGTTCTGCTTTCCAGCAACCCCCAAGGACACTCGGGACCTGCAAGACTGACAAGTTTTTTGAGGTTATTTGATTGTAATTTGTGTCTAATTGAGTGGGAGACAACAACAGTCCCCATAAGACACAACTACACTCACACCTCCTGCAACTTCACTTACTGAGTGACAGCCACTACCTCCTTCTCCACCAACAGGTCACTGATAAAAAAACACCAAGAAGAGCAGGAATCACCCTTGGCTGCTCTTCATAAAGTTAACAGAGATCTAAATACAACAAAGCCACAATACCTCGGAGACAACATACCATCACAGTCCACCCTAAGAAGCAGGATAAAGTGGTAGAAACAAGGGAGCAGGATACAGACCCAGAA
>NW_006921630.1:7093693-7098730 GCF_000298275.1 Orycteropus afer afer
CCAGGTTTGCTGGTCTGATAGAGCCTGGTGGAACCACTGAGACTATGGCCCCTAACTGCCCTTCAGATCTGGAATTAAACCCACACCTGTGGTTTCCAGCCAAACAAAAGATAGGCATATGAGTTGAACATTTACCTCAAGTAGATATACTCCTTGGAGAGAACAATCATGGGAGAAAGAAGGGCTGCTTATGTACAGGGAGACAGCTCAGGGGGCAAGAGTGTATGGAGGGATGGACACAGGGAAGAGGTAACTATGGGGAGGAAGTGGGAGGGGAGTTGTTGCATTGTGGCAAACTGTGCTCGATGTGATGAGACAAAGTATATGTGAACCGCTGTATGGAAAGTGAATTTGCTCTATAAACCTTCACCCAAATCACAATTTAAAAAAAAAAAGAGAGAAAATATCCTTCACAGAGTTGTTTCAATTTTCACATCTGGATAAGAAAACCATGGTGTTGTTGTTGTTAGGTGCCATCAAGTTGGTTTCGACTCATAGTAACCTATGTACAACAGAACAAAACACTGCCAGGTGTTTCCTGCAGTGCACCAGCCTCACAATCCTTGCTATACCTGACCCCATCATTGCAGCCACTGTGTCAATCCATCTCATTGAGGGCTTTCCCCTTTTTTGCTGACCATCCACTTTACCAAGCATGATATCCTTCTCCAGGGAATGGTCCTTTCCGACAACATGACCAACGTAGGTCAAAGTCTGGCCATTCTTGCTTCTAAGGAACATTGAGGCTGCACTTCTTCCAGGACAGATTGGTTCATTCTTCTGGCTGTCCATGGTACTTTCAGTATTCTTCGGCAACACCACACTTCAAAGGTATCAACTCCTCTACGGTCTTCCATATTCATTGTCCAGCTTTCCCATGCATATGAGACTACTGAAAATACCAACAGAACTTTAGTCTTCCAGGAGTTATCTTTGCTCTTCAACACTTCAAAGAGGTCTTTTGCAGTAGACTTGCTCAATGCAATACAACGCACTGCCCTTGAGTTGGATCCGACTCATAGCAACCCCTCCTTGGGTTTCTGAGGCAGTATCACGACAGAAGTAGATTGCCCAACCTTCCTTCCGAGGAGTGGCTGGTAGGTTTGAACCAGCAGCTTTCTGGTTAACAGTCAAATGCCTTAGGCACTATGCCACCAGAGCTTCTCCCAATGCAATACATCATCTGAATCTGATTTCTTGACTGTTGCTTCCATTGGTGTTGATTGTGGAACCAAGTTATATGAAATCTTTGACAACGTCAATCTTTTCTCCATTTATCGTGATGCTGCTTATTGGCCCAGCTGTGAGGATTTTCATTTTCTTTATGTTGAGATGTAATCCATACTGAAGACTGTGTAATCTTTAAACTTCATCAGTAAGTGCTTCAAGTCATCTTCACTTTCAGCAAGCAAGGTAGTGTCGTCTACATATCAAAGGTTGTTAAGAAAACTGTAAGTACACTAAAAATATTAGGGAAAATGACATTTTATTTGAGAACGCATTTTTGTTAATATAGCTATTAGAATTTTCCCAATTAACATGTCACATTCAGAATTTGAAAAAAAAAATCTTAGCAGTTTTTGTTATCTATGGCTACATTTTAACATAACTCTGTAATTTTCCTTTGGCAATCTAAACCATTGAAAATTAAAAAATAGAAGCAATGAAGACACAGTGACATTATTCTTATCTACCACTTCTTTCAAATCAAGTCATAAAGTCTACTTTTTCCATATATAGATTTTTCTAAAACCAATATCTAAACTTCCTACAATTAATGTAACATCATTACATTAATAATTCTCAAAAAACAATACAATACTGCCACACACTGGACATCTAAATATTTTGGAATATAAAATTTTAAATAATAAAGCAAAACAATTTTTTTAAAGGAATTGTAAAGAGCAGTCTCTCCTCATTCCCGAACAAACTTCACAATGCTGCTAAAGTAACAATCAGGCCCTAATCCAGTTATCTATACTTACCTACCCAATCATCCAGAAGCATCATATGTCTGTCCATATTCTGAACAACAAATTCTCTTATTTCTCTACTCTTTTGCACCTGGTACCTCTCTACACAATATACCCTTCCTCTTCTTATTCTAATACACAAACCATAAGACTCAGCTTAAAGGTTACTTCCATGGTGAAACCTTTCCACAGCCAATTGTCCACATAGCTATTACTACTCTTCATGTCACCACAATGATCAGTATAAATGTTCTCTTTCAGTAAGATTTAATCTCTCTGGGAGAAAGGATTATGCCTTATTCAGTTTTGTATTCCAAAATGTAACACTAGTGTCAAGCAAGTCAAGTGAATGGGAAATGAATGAATCAATCAACAAGTAAACAAATAGATTATTAAATCTTTTTGTGCAATTCAGTAGCTATACCATAGCAGCAGGAGCTCTGGTAGCATAGTGGCTAAAGCACTTGACTGCTAACCAGAAGGCTGGCGGTTCAAACCCACCAGCCACTCCTTGGAAGGTAGGTTGGGCAATCCTACTTCCGTAGTGATACTGCCTCGGAAACCCAAGGAGGGGTCGCTATGAGTCAGGGCCGACTCGACGGCACATAACAACAACAACAACAACAACAACCATAGCAGCACACTGCAAAATACAGGAATTTAATACATCATATGCTATCCTAGCATCATATATAAAATAGAGAATGTCATGATTGGAAAGAACATTAAAGAACATTTTAAAAGAAAATAAACTATCAACATAATGAATAAATAATAAAAGTGAAACAATGCTCAATATACAATTTAAACCATGCCTTTTCTTTACACAAGGAGCTCTGGTGGTACTGCGGTGAAGGCAATGGGCTGCTAACTGAAAGGTCAGAAGTTCAAACCTACCAGTCACTCCATGGGAGAAAGATGAAGCTATCTGCTTCCATAAAGATTTATAACCTTGGAAAGTCTATGAGGGTCATTATCAGTCAGAATAAACTCAATGGCAGTGGGGTTTTTGTTTTCTTTCTTTACATTGAATCATCTTCAAACATTTCAAAGAGAAGGCATCATACATATTCTGTACAAAACAAAAATATCAAGTGGATCAAACTAATCATCTTAAGTATCCTTTTAACTAAATCTGGCTATAGATGATAACTCTACCACCTAATTTAGATTAATACAGTATTCTGGACATTCTAAATCAAAATTTGTCAAAATATAGTTTGTCAATTTTTGGTCGTCACTAGGAATCTATCGAGTATGAGTCATCTGTGGGTGGCATGGTAGTTTGATTATAATGCTCATCCAACAAGAGCTTGACCTGTTCCCAACACCTGGTTTACTTGACATGCTGGAGAAAGAAACTAATGATATATTATTGGGCACATTTAAATTTCAAGAATACTGTTTTATTATTTAAAATAATTATGAGGAATCTTTATTAATAAATTTGCCTTTAATTAGTAGTGTATCTATGCATAAATTGCAAATTAAAAGCTCACGGATGTGAAAAGCTTAAGAAATAATTTCTAATTGGTCCAGAAAACTTGCTGCTTCTAAGTGATTCATTTTTATTTTCTAGTAATTATAATCAAGATTACTTAGCTTTCACTCTTAAAAGGTGAAAACTGAAACACTTATACAGAGAAGACCACTGATAACAGAACAGGAAACTGCAAAAATGAGGTAACAACTCTCAAAGAACACCAAGATCTCTGTCATTCATTTTATAGGTAGTCTTTACTCCTGACACTCTATGATTACCCATGGTCTTATGCTATTCATTTATAAGTTGGCTAAAGTAACCAGTAAACACTCCTTTGGGGCATATCATTTGTAATACTGATTTATTGAACTGCTACCTCCCAGTATAGGTCTGACCCCGAGTTTATAATTAGGCTACATAATGTGGAAACTGAATAATGGTTCACCATCTCTCTTTATGAGATGGTATGGCTATAGCAAGAGTTTAATTAAATAAATTGAAAATGTTGGTTTTACCTATGCAACATTAAAATATTATTTTTAGCAACATCATAGCATATATCCAAAAAGCTTGGTAGGTATAATTCCACAAACACCTAGAAAACCAATGTCACACTTCACTGTACATACTATTTTCATTTATTCAACTTAGAGTTACTGGCTTCTAACTGGTAGTATAATGGTAACCTAGACAGACACGGTTTCTTAACCTCTTGGGCTTAATGTATAAAGGAAGGAAGAAGCAAGTAAACAGCTGATTATAATAAAAGTAGATAAATATTATGTAGAGGAAAAGCGAAATCTACACAGCTTTAAAAGTTATACTTTATTCTTTTTCCTTTAAGTTCTATGGGATAATATTCTTATATTTTTTTCTATTCTTTACTTTGAAGCAAGTCTGGCTCATGGTCTGTAGTCACAGATTTACCCAAAGCAAAGTTCTGAAAATAACATCTAGTAAGGTAGCATCATGTTCACAATGCATGCTCAATATTCACTGTGAATACTCAGTAATTACTAACCATTAATGAAAAGTCACAGTAACTATTAGAGAACATGAGACTGCCTACCTTCTTAGACAAATAATGCATTGCTTGATAAATCCAAGTCATTAATAAATAAATGAAACTATAAAACTTGGCTACTGACTTCTGGAAGGCATTCTGAAGAAATAATTAGAAAATTGTATAAAAATATAAGTAGAAGGAAGGATGTGTATAGCCACATTACTATAAAGGTAAAAAGAAAAAAAAAAAACCTAAAGGAAATATTCAAACATAAAATATTGGTTAAGTATCATTTATCAATACAATACAATACTATGTAGCCATTAGAAATTATATAGATGAATGAGAGAGATGGAAACATGATGATGCCAATTGGCAGGTAAAGCTAATTTTAAAAATATGTATGTGTGAATGTACATGGAAAATTTTCAAAACTAAACTGAAAAATGATTATAGACAATTCTTGTTGTTGTTGTTATGTGCCGTCGAGTCAGACCCGACTCATAGCGACCCCTCCTTGGGTTTCCGAGGCAGTATTACTACGGAAGTAGATTGCCCAACCTTCCTTCCGA
>NW_006921630.1:7098920-7099941 GCF_000298275.1 Orycteropus afer afer
AAAAAAAAAACTATTTTCACTTTGAAAAAACAACAATCTCTTCCCATCTACCAAAGACAATGAAACTTGACTATCTATGTCCAGTAGTATGTAAGCAACTTCCCAAAAAGATCAGATACAGGTTGTGACACTAGATACTATAGGAGAACTAGACAGAAGCAGTAAGGTTAGAAACTCAGGCTCTGAAGTCAGGAAGAATTAGATTCAATTTCCTAACTGCCACTGTTAAAGCTATATGATGTCAGACGTGTTTCTGTTTTCAATTTTTTTAAGCCTTGGGTTTATCGCTACAACAGGAATAACAGCATCTACTATGTAGACTTGTGACAAATAAATAAACATACATGAAGCACTTAGAATAGTAAGTGTGCATATGTTTATGTGTGTATACATGTGTATATAGTTTCTACACAATCTCCAATGATTAGCATTGGATGAACTAGTAAGCACTCTGGTACGTTTTCTATGTCCTGAACACATCTGCTCTCTAATTTAAAGAAGTATCTCATTATCTATTTAATTTAATTAACAAATCCTTTTTGCCATTGTTTTATCACATGTTCAATGTGGGAAAACAAGTCAATCTTTACAGAGAAAAAAAGCATAAAATAAAAAGTAAAACTCATTCTCTTTCTTTACTCTCTTCGCCAATCCCACATTATTCCTTTCAATATTTTGCCTGCCCCTATGTGTGGGCATAATCACGCCCAATTTGGTTAGGGACTTAATTTCCCAAAATAGCATCAAACAAAACATTCTGACCTACAATTTAACTCTTTTAATATATCATAGACAGCTTACTATCTCTTTCTTTTTACTGTGGATAATATTACATTGTATGGTATATCATTATTTAATCATTCCCCCATTGATAAACCTTTGAGATTATTTCCAATTTTTCAATAATGCAAACAATGCTGGGATGAACATCCATGCACATATATGTTCCAGAACTTACAAACATTTTTATAGAGTCTCAGAAGTGAAATTGCTAGCTTCTAAGCCTGTTGTTGTTGTTGTT
>NW_006921630.1:7101841-7108299 GCF_000298275.1 Orycteropus afer afer
TCTGTCATCCACTTTGGTCTTCTCTTCTTTTCTTGTCTTTTTAGTGATCTCTTGCTTTCTTCATGGATAATGTTCTTGATATCTTCCCACAGGAAAAAGGAGGTAAAAAGCAATTAAGATGAGAAAGTGGCATCACGAGAAACATCTAGTTGCTAGGTCATGCAAGATGCCTTCAAGTCAGGCCAAATGGACCACCATGCCTTGGAACCATGAGATAATGAAAAGAAATAGCAATTTATCTGCCAGCTCCTTCCCATTTCCTGTCTCTCCTTGGTCAAAGTTTGTCCTATGGTATGAACTTCCCTTGACTTCTGGGTTTGCTGTACAACCCTCCAAAAAGCCACTGGGGATATCAGAGCTTTCCCCACACCTCCCCACATTATCTGAGTCCAGAAGCAGTAGGAGTGAAAACCTCCACGAGTCTGGTCAAGAAGGAGGTCTGCTGAACCTGATCCTCACACCAACGGAAGCTAAGTGAGACCATGTAGGGGACAAAAAAAATAAAAATCTCCTAGACAGACTGATGTCAATTTACACTCCACCAAGTGCCTAAAGCACTTCACTGCTAACCAGAAGACTGGCAGTTCAAACCCACCAGCCACTCCTCAGAAGGAAGGATGGGCAATCTACTTCCGTAGTGATAACACCTCGGAAACCCAAGGAGGGGTCACTGTTGAGTTGGGTGCAACCTGATGGCACATAACAACAACAATTCAATCTAACAGATGAAAAGCAATCTAACAGATGAAAAGCAGTACACACTGTTTTGTCTTACATTCCTTGATAACTAGTGAATTTGAGCATTTTTCTATATTTATTGGCATTTGTATTTCTTCTGGCAATGGTTTATTCATATAAATTTCAGGTGTAATTTCTCACCCTTCCATTGGAGACCCCTAATTAAACTAGAGGATTCTGTGACACTCAGTTCTGCCTCATTTCCTAAAATTACTTTAGGTGACATATATAAATATGTTTGATGGTTATTCTGTCCATAGACATAACAGAAGAGAACAAGGCAAGAACATGACAACTGCCTCATCCTCAGTTTCCATAATTACATTTTGTGAAGCCAGGAAAGCTTCAACATAAAAGAAAAGTTTGTGTTTCCATTCAGTCTTCCCTATGTCCCTGAGCTGTGGACAGAATGCTTGAGTATCAGTCAGAACAGTGGCACCTGCTTCCATCAAAAACCGACCAAGCTGTATTGCCAGTGTCCAATTCAAATTTTCTTTTATCGCTGTAAGGTTTGACCATAAGATAAGCATCTTAAACAATTTTGAACCTTTCTCCATACAAGGCCAGACACTAGGAATTCTGACCTAAATGTGTCATAACATCTTCCAGGTTTCCTTTAATGCTCATTTTTCATCCTTTCAAAAATTATCCTGATTGTTTTAGATTTGATCTCTGCATTATATCAACCCATCACCCCACTCTCTCCTTCTTTTCATCTCTGCCACATTCTAAAAACCTGAAAGTCCAACAAACATATGGTAGGTTTGACTGTAAAGCTATAAAGTTAGAAATATTTTTAGTGTCCAAGTGGAGACTGTGTCAAATAGGTGGAAGTCTTATTTTATATGCACTATGAGGTGAGTAGGGGAGCTCTGGTAGCGTAGAGCCTAAGGCACTTGACTGCTAACCAGAAGGCTGGCAGTTCAAACCCACCAACTACTCCTTGGAAGGAAGGTTGGGCAATCTACTTCCATAGGGATACTGCCTCGGAAACCCAAGGACGGGTCACTATGAGTCGGGTCCGACTCTACAGCACACAACAACAACAACATGAGGTGAGTAAAACTGCACTGCTCCAGAGAGGGTACTATAGTGAGCCTGAAAACAAGGCAGCATTCAGACAATGTGTTTTAAATCCAAGCATTGATGACATTTTTGAATAATGAACGCATTCACTTGGTTAAACTCTATTTTATGCAGCTGATAGTTCAATATATATGGAGAAAACTGTATTTCCCAATTTTAAATTAAAGAATGTGAGTTAAATTTATCTAAATCAGTTCTATAAGAATCAAGATTTGCTATATTACAGTCACACAAAGGAAATGTTATATTAACTTTTCTTCTTGAATAACTGTATAATTTTAATCTAGTCATTTATTCATTCAACATAGCCTAACATGTGCCATATCACTAATATTCCCAGTAACATTAACAATGCATCCCATTTATTTTTTGGTAGCGTATTAATAAAATTCTTTTCTCTTTTCAGTACCTGTATTATATTTGATATAATATTAAAGAAAAATAATTTCTATTTGCATTGCACTCTACAGTTTACCAACTGTTTTCTACATATATCATTTCAATGAATTACAATCTTCCTTCAAATCTAAAACATGATAATACTACATCTCTCCAAAAGCAAATCATGTCAAATATATAAATAAGATTTTAACAATAAAAGACCAATGGAAATATGAAGAAATTAACCTGCCATTCTCTTCTTACCTTGCTCCAAAGCAGCTACCTCATTAGCACTGTTGGTTCATTTTTCCAATTTAAGCTTTCAAAAAATACATACTAAATTTCCCTATATTGTATTTCAATCAATTGCCTAAGCTGAGACTACAATGTCGTAAATAAAGTGCCTGATCATAAATTTCTCAAAAGACATAAAATCAAAGACACCAAACACCTACAAATTAAATGAAGGGGGGGGGGACACCCCACAAACTAAACAATGAAATTCAAGCTGATCAGTTAGTTAACTAGACAATTCTGAACAGATTTAGCCTTTACTCTCTATATTGGTGTTTAAGATTACAACAACCATGCACCAAAATCATCTTGGTCTACTCTTTTCATTTTATGTTTTCTTATAAATTATGGAGCTATGGGAAAAAAGTCAATCACTTTTCAGATGTTTGACTGCAAAAGCACTTCTTAGAATAGCAATGATGTAAGCTATTTAAATATAGAACTCTGATGATATAAAGGCTATCTATAAAACAGCACACACTTAAACTAAGGCATATATTAAAACATTTAAATACCTAGAAGATTTCAAGCCTCCCATGAGCCTATATTCACACAGCTGACAAAGAACTCTAGTAAACAGAAATTTAGAACAAAAAAAGCCTAGAAAAAACAGAAGTACAAGTTACTGTTTTTCATACATAAAAACAGCTACATCCATAATATCTTAGCATACATATCCAGGCATTTCTAAGGGGTCACTCTGCTTGTATTCACTAGAAAATACATTTTAAAAGAATATATAAAGTTAAGCTGAATTAATTTTCTAAAGCCTTTAAATGCCTGAAATGGCATTTAAATCCAAATGCCATTATGGGAGGAGCTCTGGTGGTACAGTGCCTAAGGCATTTGACTGCCAACCAGAAGGCTGGCATTTCAAAACTACCAGCCACTCCTCGGAAGGAAGGTTGGGCAATCTACTTCCATAGTGATACCACCTCAGAAACACAAGGAGGGGATGCTATGAGTCAGATGACAGTGAGTTTGCTTTTGGTTTTGGCCATTATGTAGAGATGGGTAAAAACACATAATTGTTCAATTTTTTGTTACTTAGAAGTGTTATTTGAACAAAAGTATACTCCAAGTTTCCCAAAACTTTAGAGCTTTTTGCACTAACTAATCTATGAAAATGAATGTTGTTGTTGTTGTTGTTGTTGTTATGTGCCTTTGAGTTGCACCCGACTCATAGCAACCCCTCCTTGGGTTTCCAAGGCAGTATCACTACGGAAGTATATTGCCCCATCTTCCTTCCAAGGAGTGGCTGGCAGGTTAGAACCGCCCCAGCCTTCTGGTTAGCAGTCAAGTGCCTTCGGCACTATGCTACCAGAGCTCCCTGAATAGAAACTTGCAATTCTGACTGGTTGTTTACTTAAGAAACTGTTCTTTTCATTTTGCAATTGCTATTTCTGTGTTCCTAAATGATACAAATGCCTTAAAGTTTAATCTGTCAACTTGGAAAGAAGGTGGATCACTGGCACTTTTTCTCTTTTCAACAGGCATAGGCAATGAATAAAAACATTGGATTTTATTTAAGTATAAAAGTGACCAAACAAAAAACAAGTGTGGTTGGTACAGCAAATTATCCAAGATTCACGGTGCTCTGTCTCAGCAGAGCTTTGTTCTTGACCTTGACAACTCTTATGCAAGAGTTGATTTACATCATTAGGTGACACCTGGCAAAAAGGCAGGCTGTAAAACAGTGGCACAAACAACGGTACACACCTTACTGACAGAGAAGAATGACTCAGAATGTAAGAATATGATAGCATCATGACTTAAGGTAGATTCAACTGAAGCATCCCTGGAAATCCTGGTCAAAGTCAAAAGAGGGTTACTTGTTGGTCGAAAGAGAAATCTCTCCAATTTAAATTTCCACGGAAGTCACTACAAACACAAAGTTATGTAATGCTAATAACTGAAAAGAGCATAAAATCTAATTCAGTTTTTCAAAGTCATAGTCCAATGAAACTAATTGAATTAGATGTTTCCATGGTTTTACACTGATCAGCAGAAATGCTAGAGGAAGGAGCTAGATACCAAATGTTGCGTTTATTGGGAAAATCACATTCCAAGCTACACTAATTCTTAAAAATGTTCAAAAGATGACATATAATTAATCATTATTATTATAAGATTTCAGTGGGATTACAACATTAGTTTATGCTAAGTAATGCAGCCTGAAAAGGCTCAATAAATCTTAGCTGAATTGAATCTCAAAGGACAAATTAACATAGTCACCCCTAGTTTTACAACACAAATAGACCTGAAAAGATAAGTACCTGAAAAGGCCATAGCACTTGGAAGTATAGAAATTTCAGTACAATAAAGTAATGTATAAAAATATAGGATAATTTTAAAAATAAAATATATAAGAGAAATGCTCCATAGACTTTAAAAATTAGCATGCAGAAAGGGAAAAAAAGATTACAATAGTGCTAAAATGATTTAATCAGCTATTGCACAAACTTGGACAATTTAAATACTCAGTCTCTCAATATGTAAAACTTTTGCAAATGAACCAAATTTGGGGGATGTGGAGGAAATCAATCTCAAAACATATCAATCTAGGTTTTTAGTACAAAATCTTAATTATCTCAAAATGTTAAGAATTAAAAAATGGGGGGCAAGATATACTAAATTGCCCTGGTATTTAAAAGAAAAAAAAGTTAGCATTAGAGATAGTATTATTCAGAATGCAGTGTTGTTTTTCGATTTTACTGTTTCTAATTTCTTAGGTAGCGTAGTGCCTAAAGCATTTGACTGCTGACCAGAAGGCTAGCAGTTCAAACCCACCAGCCGCTCCTCGGAAGGAAGATGGGGCAATCTACTTCCATAGTGATACTGCCTTGGAAACCCAAGGACGGGTCGCTATGAGTCGGGTCTGACACAATGGCACATAACAACAACAACAACAATTTCTTAGTAACACCATCAAATTCCCTTTGCGATAATTATTGCTATTCGACGCTAAATAACAGCAGGTAGCATGGGAGAGATAAAAATATCTCTAACATCTATTCTGATACCATTTTCTATATCAATACCAAAAAAAGAATGAAAACTCACTGTTATCAAGTCGAACCCTACTCATCGTGACCCCTCCTTGGGTTTCTGAGGCAGTATCACTATGGAAGTAGAATGCCCAACTTTCCTTCTGAGGAGTGGCTAGTGGGTTTGAACCGCCAGCCTTCTGGTTAGCAGTCAAACGCCTTACTTAGGCCCTATGCTACAGAGCTCCTGTCTATATCTATAAACAAAATTATTGTTATATATAATGAGGTTAAAATTCTGAAATTATTATATTCCATATTGAGATTTCTCCTCACTGAAAATGTAAATATAAAAGTAATACTTCTAAATACTTCCAAAGTCCATAAATTCTTACCAAAAACATAATGGAAACTTTGGTTTCAAAATAAATAACAAACAGAAAGATTAAATACAGGGCCTGAATTAATCATCTGCTAGTCTAGATTTGAAATCCAGGGAAGGAAAATAATACTTTCCAATTTAAATGATTTTGCTTATATTCACTTAAAGCCAATGAGAAATATAAGACATAAATATAATCATGTTGTCAAGGTAGAGAACAAACCTACAAAGGCTTCTTACAACAAATCTAGAGTGTATTTCTCTTTAAAAAGTTATAAAATGAGAGGTATATTAAATTGGCTTAAAATATAACTGAAATTTGTACTTGCTCTTAAAAGAGCAAGTAGTCCTAGAAAAGAGCCAAGTAACTGATACATTTTTAAAGAAGAGTTAGAAAATAAAACAACATATACCTGAAAAGCTAAAAGAAGAAAAAAAAAAATCTTCTAAAATTTGTTGGGTAATATGGTGTGGGGAAAATAATCCAGGCAAACAAGTTGTTGTTGTTTTTGCCGTCGAGTCGACCCCGACTCATAGTGACCCCTCCTTGGGTTTCCAAGGCAGTATCACTACGGAAGTAGGATTGCCCA